>NC_057807.1:621908897-622208897 GCF_018294505.1 Triticum aestivum | reverse complement strand
CATGTAATGAACAAGAATGGGATAAAGAGTTGGCTTACAGTCGCCATTTCACACAATGAACATATAATTCATACATCATTCAGAGCACACACATAGTCCGACTACGGACGAAGCCAAAAGAAAAGAAGACAACCCAACTGCTAGATCCCCGATCGTCCCAACTGGGCTCCACTACTGATCAACATGAAACAAAACATAGCAATGACCAAGATCTTCGTTGAGCTCCCATCTGAGCTCGGTTGCATCACCTACACTAGTATCATCGCCACCTGCAACTGTTGTGATAGTATCTGGTGAGTCACGAGGACTCAGCAATCTCAAAACTCGCGAGATCAAGACTATTTAAGCTTATGGGTAGGAAGTGGTAATGAGGTGGGGTTGCAACAAGGACTAAGCAAATATGGTGGCTAACATACGCAAATAAGAGCGAGAAGAGAAGCAACGGAACGGTCGAGAAGCTAGAAGTGGTCAAGAAGTGATCCTGAAACTACTTACGCACAATCATAACACAAAGACCGTGTTCACTTCCTGGACTCCGCCGAAAAGAGACCATCACGGCTACACACACGGTTGATGCGTTTTAATTAAGTCAAGTGTCAAGTTCTCTACAACCGGACATTAACAAATTCCCATCTGCCACATAATCGCGGGCACGACTCTCGAAAGTTTATACCCTGCAGGGGTGTCCCAACTTAGCCCATTATAAGCTCTCACGACCAACGAAGGATATTCCTTCTCCCGGGAAGACCCGACCAGTCTCGGAATCCCGGTTACAAGACATTTCGACAATGGTAAAACAAGACCAGCAAGACCGCCCGAATGTGCCGACAAATCCCGATAGGAGCTGCACATATCTCGTTCTCAGGGCACACTGGATGAGTCAAGCTACGAGTAAAACCAACCCTCAAGTTTCCCCGAGGTGGCCCCGCAGGCTGCTCGGTTCGGACCAACACTTAGGGAAGCACTGGCCCGGGGGGTTAAAATAAAGATGACCCTTGGGTTGGCCTGCCCAAGGGAGGGTTATAGGTTGTTAGTCAAATGTAAAACCAAAGTTGGGCCTTGCTGGAGGAATTTTATTCAAAGCGAACTGTCAAGGGGTTCCCATACACCCGGTCGCGTAAGGAACGCAAAATCAAGGAACATAACACCGTATGACGGAAACTAAGGCGGCAAGAGTGGAACAAAACACCAGGCATAAGGCCGGGCCTTCCACCCTTTACCAGGTATATAGATGCATTAATTAAATAAGAGATATTGTGATATCCCAACATAATCCTGATCCAACATGGAGCAATCTTCAACTTCACCTGCAACTAACAACGCTATAAGAGGGGCTGAGCAAAGCGGTAACATAGCCAAACAACGGTTTGATAGGAAAGGTGGGTTAGAAGCTTGACATGGCAATATGGGAGGCATGGTAAACAAATGATAGGTAGCGCAACATAGCGATAGAACGAAGCAACTAGCAAGCAAAGATAGAAGTGATATCGAGGGTAATGGTCATCTTGCCTGAAATCCCGCAAGGAAGAAGAACGAGTCCATGAAGAAGACAAACAGACGTAGTCGAACGAATCCTCACAACTCCAGAACGAAACCGAAGCTAACAAGACAAGAAAACCGGAAAGAAGCAAACGACATGGTAAACACACAAGCATAATCATGGCATGATGCACAATCAAGTATGATGCACGTCCGGTTTAAAGAGGCATCACATGGCAAAGTGCAACAAACAATACTACAAGTTAAGTGGAGCTCTCATTTAGGTACACAACAATATTAAAGGTTATTAAACATGGCAAGAGGTGAAACATAAGAAAACTACCTATCTAGGCAAGTTTAAATGAGGCCGGAAACAACAGACGACAATTCCGGAAAATCCTCATGTCCATATTTCGAATTTGGTACTGTTATGCCTATACATAATTTTAGAGTTGTTAAACAGTAAAACAAAGTGCACCAAGTTAATCTATGCATTTTTCCACCCCATTTACATAAAAAGTTTATTTAAAACCGAGCTACGGTTATTTAGTTATGAAATAAATCATTTTAACATGGCATTTGAGCAAATTTAAACAAACATCATTTTAAACATCTTAAACATGGATGATAGTGTCATATTATGAAACTAGACAGAAATCTAAGCATTTTACATGTTTAAATCATTTTAATCTGATGCATGATCTAGAAGGACTTTTTTGTAAAACAGTAACTCCTGGATAATTAGCAAATCATCCAGAACTGAAAAAAAACGTCGCCGGGCTGAAACTGGCTGGCCCATTAGTGCAAGGGGGGGCGCTGGATTTGGGCTTCTCACCAGAGGGCTTGGCCATAGTACATGAAATAACACTTCAGAGTAGTTTTTTCAATTCGGTTGTTTTTGTTTTCGAGCGTAGAAATCATAATTTCGGGGCTCATAATCTTGCCAAGTTCGCTTGTAACTTAGGAGTAGGTCGGCATGTTTGGCTGGGAGTTCCCCATGACCAAAACCGTGTACCATGAACATTGCTATCATATAATAAAGTGGCGAGATTTCTCAAAAAAAACGAGAGGCCTTGGCGGGCGCTGCTGGGCTGCGGCCTGGCGCGTTGGAGGTGCGGTCAACGCGAGGTGAGGCGCTCGTTTCCCTCGCGAACAAAGACGAGCAGGCAAGGCAGAACCCGTGCGGCGCAGCAACCAGGCTCCGACAAGCTGGGACTGCGATGGCGCTGATGGCGGATGGAGCTTTTTCTCCGACGACGCGGCGGTGCAGTGAACGAAAGGAGGTGTGGAACCGGGCGCTGGAACGGGTCAACGCAGGGGGGCGGCAATGCTCGCTCGTTCGCTCGAACCGGATGAAGCAGAGGCGACGAGGAGGGACTTGGCGGAGGGAGACACCGGAAGCAGAGGAACCACGCGATGACGAGGGCGGCGCACTGGCGTGAGGCGACAAGGAGCACGAGAAAGGCCGGATCCAGGCGCTGGAGATCACTGGGGTCCCGTTCCCGGCCGGATCGAGCAGATGCGAGGTCATCGGGGCGGCAAGCTCCTATTCAAAAAGACACAGAGAGTGAGATGTGAGGCGAGGGAGAAAACGAAGAAGGAAGAGGAAGGAGGCAGGGAAGCGGGGACGGCCTGGCCGGAGAGGTCGCAACGCGATAGGGAAGGGGAGCAGCGCGGCTGCCAGTGTCGGAGACGAGCGGGAGGAGGGCCTCGGGCCTGCTGCTACTGGTGGATGGCGGGGACGGCATGATGTGGGAGGCGGCAGGGAGCTCCTCTCCCTGGCTCGCGGCGAGGGGAACGGGGAGGTCTGCGTGGACTGTGGTGGTTGGATTGGCAGGGGAGATCGAGCAGAGGAGTGGCGGCTGCGGTAAATCGAGGAGAAGCTGGAGGCTTGGCTGTCCCAATCGGGAAGGAGGAGGCTGGTAGGTTGGGGATGGATCACTAGGGGGATTTGGTAGAGAGTGGCAGCGGGCAGGAGGATGGATGGGACATCTTCCCTAGAAACTAGGGTTGCACACTATATATAGCAAAACAGATAAGTTTAGGGCGGTAAGGTCCCACCGATCATAATCGGATGGTCCGAGATAAAAATGTTAGGGAAATCCGAACAAAGAGCCGAAGATATTTTACGGATGATCCGGACCCATCGGTCACGACGGCCCGGGTCTGGTTCGGGACAACTTTCGAACGCGCGCGAGGGGGGTCGGTGGCTATGCAGAGAGGGTCAAAGGTCAGACAAGAGGGAATCAAAACCCAGTTGGACTCGGATCGGTCAACGACAGCAGGGGGGAACGCGGCAACTACGAACGGATGCAAGCCTTATGAAAACATGCAGATGTAATGCACATGATGCTATGAGATGAGATGCATGACAAGAACAAAATGCAAAACGAAAGACAAAACCCAACCACGGAGGAAAAAACATAACACATAGCCGGAAATGGCAAGAGTTGGAGTTACAAATATGGAAAGTTACATCCGGGGTGTTACAACACTCCACCACTACAAGAGGATCTCGTCCCGAGATCTAGGATGGCACCAGAGAGAAACGAAAGAGGAAGAGAAGAGGTAAAACTAAGTTGCTTCTTCGACCAATGAGTGAAACCAAAGAACCTTGAGAGGTTGAAAAGTTGAAAGAAAGAACATAACAAAGTTGAACACAATGAAGAACACTGCGGTAGAAAAATAGAAACAAGGAACACCATTTGAACCTTGGAGCGGTTGCAAAGCTATGACTGACGAGTAGAAAGGACAAGAAGGAATTGGAACCACTCTGGTTGAAACGAGATAAACAAGGAACAAGGAAGAACAAATTCGGACAGCACTCCGGTTGAAAAGAGATGCAAGACTTGATAAGATGAAAAGAACTTGAAAGAGAACACAACACTCCGGTTAAATGGATAAGCAAGAAAATAACATGATCTTGACAAAACGAGATGATGGGTCAACGAGAGCAACCTCACAAAGCCTCTGGAAGAAAGAATAGAAGATAGATCATTGGAATAATAGAATGGAGAAGGAAATGCCAACTTCTGCCACAAATGAGTTTGGAAAGCACCCTTCCAAGAAGGTTATAACGGAGTTGATGGAAAACCAACAACGAAACGAATAAACTTGTAGTGGGCCTATGGAAAACTTCTCAAAATTGAGGCGAAATTCTGCCACTACAGAAACAAATAATATAATTGATAACACCAATGAGATGTTCTTCCACCAAGATGATAGAGAGAAAACTTGGACCATTGATAATCACCACAATAGCAACATTCCTTAGGGAAGGCTTTAGGTGAAATATGACACAAGATAACTCCAACAAAGAGATTAATGGATTTAAAATACCTCATTCTTGACAACATGTGAATCGCGAAACATGAATGGAAATTGTCAAGAATGATATAACGCCATCTCGAAGATAAGGTAGAAGGAATTGCACTTTGGAATGCAAGATGAAGAATACTTGAACTCCTCAAAATAAGACATGTGCTGAACACCATGTTTATTTTAGAGTAAAGCTTTGCGGATCTTAACTTCAAGAGAAATCTTGAAGAACAAATCAAGAATGAAAGGAATCCTTGACGAACCACCATGTAGAGCCTCCATGGAGAACTCCGGTAATAAAAGGATGATAGGAAGAAAGGGAAGTTGAAAACACAAGGTGAAGCCTTGCGATGATTTAGATGGAGCTTCGCGACGAGATAAAGCGGAAAACTTGGAACTCCAGAAAAGAAAAGGTGAAACATCTCGAACTGGGAAATGTGACATGATGAACAACTCTGGAAAGAAGAAACTAGATCACTTGGATGAAACAATAATAAGAATTATGTTATGCGTATCCTTCACCAATTTAAATTGATGGCAAGCAACGGATTTGGCATACTACTTATTCTTGTAGAAAGGATTAAGAGAGATATAGTGCAAACCTGAGAAACTATTGATGGAACCACCGGTGGGATTTGGAAACAACGAATGAATTGATATGATAACGAAGGAAGTGAAATCTTGAACGAACCACCGTAAGAATTGAAAATGAAAGTAGCAAAGGCACAATTCACCGAGAAGAATTGGAAAACGAATGAAGATACTTGAGGGGATTTAGATACATGAGAACGAAGAGATCATGAACTGATTAGACGGTTTTCGAACGATGCACCGATAAGATTTGGAGAATGAGAGCTGAAAGCTGAGGATGAATAATCATTCTGAGATGATGGCCTCCGGATAATCAAACTAAAAAGACTCATGAAATGCTCCGGATGGGTGAAAGGAATTCTCACAATTGAAAACAATTATGGGAGGATGGCATGAAGCTAGAACCATGAATCTTCAAGAGAATGAAACAAGATTTTAGGAGAAATCTCTTCCTCGGTCTTCTGTGTTGAGAATGACAATGAGAAACACCACCATGAATTGTTGAGATATTCCGGGAGAATGAAAAACAAATAGGTTGAGCCAACAATGAAAAATAATTTGAGATCTATCTTGGAAAACATCTGACTGATGAAATTCATTCTTATGTCAAACTTCGAAAGGAATTTGGGAATGGCTCCAGGAAAATAAAAGAGTCAGGTAAGATCCTGGGAAAAGACCTGTGGGTTAGGGCCCACTCAAGAGAAACACGTTGAAATGATTTTACAGAGAGATTGCACCGGTTGAATAAAATGACTTGAATGAGATAATAATCTCGAAATAGCTTGAACGGATTGATAATGGAGACACAAATCTTCTGAGATATCCTCGGCACTTCGGATATGAAGAGAGAGAGGTGAACGACTATGAGATGCACCAGCATGGGATAGCATTTGAACAAGGAAAGGGATATTATCAACACCGAAAGCTTGAGTTAAATCCACTGGAAAAGAATACGAGAATGAAGAATGATGAACTTGAAGCTTCGTTAGTATCTTCCTGATAATCACCGGATAAGAGCATTGACGGAAAAAAAATGCAGAGACTTCCCATCAATAAAAGGATAAGGAGCACGGCGGCGCTTCCGATTGTGGAAGATGTCAGCCTGCTGGCAAGGTGCAAGAGAAGCCTGGGCTATGGTGAAGACGCGCTACACCAAGCTGGACCCGAACCATATGGCCGAAGTCGGACCGGCAGGGCCAGATGGGCAAGAAATTCCCGTGAGTCTGGTGTATGACCAGGTAGCGTTAGCCGCAAAGTATTCCCAACAGGATTGTAAGCTAGATAGCTTGTTGGATGGTATAGAGGAAGAATATAGTCAGTCCAAGTGACTATGTAATTCAATGGACATATGTAGTCC
Organism: Triticum aestivum; assembly: GCF_018294505.1. Lineage (NCBI taxonomy): Eukaryota > Viridiplantae > Streptophyta > Magnoliopsida > Poales > Poaceae > Triticum > Triticum aestivum. The sequence goes on along the minus strand of NC_057807.1, from coordinate 622,202,152 downwards.
CTAGCCGGATTAAAATCATTTGTCATGGCGGACCTTTTCGCTTCAGCCCCCGGATCCGACAGTCCGGGGTGTATCCGAATACCCGCTCAGTTATGCAAAACTGGGGTATGCGTGGAAACCAAGCATAGGGGTCATAAGTGCTTGAACAGACAAGTACCCAACTAGTTATGTTATATTACATGGATAGTAAGAAACATCTTCCAGGGAGAATAGTTCCATTAGGGGTTCCTTTCCCTGGGTGCGCATGCATCAACGTACATGTCCGGACTGCGAACAGAGACGTAGGATAAAAACATCTGGGGGTTCACGTTGTAATAAATGAAAAAGAACATCTTTTGTCCACCGACCGAATATTCCCTTAAGAACGCTAGCTTTCGGCTTCACCCAGTCTGAGGTACACATCCGGCTCAACCGGCAGTAACAATCGCAGAGGTGCTCCCCTTATGCCCTAGCCAAATTAACGGGAACGTAGGGCATAAATAAAGAGCCAGGCAACCCAGCATGGCCACATCTTAAGTTATATCGATGCATATAATGGTGAAGAAAAGGCACATATGGAAAAAGAACGCATATGTGATAGGCAAGAAGCCATGAAAGCAATTATATTTAGCTTCCGTATAGGAAGCCCCCAGGCATGACTTACACACATAGTGCGGTCGGAGCGATCCGAGCATCCGCACTGTATTGAGTAATTTGTGTGAAGAATGAAAAAGAACGAGAAAGGAAAAAGGGGAGGAACATAATGAAAAAGGAGTGGTAAGGGGACGAACACTGAGTTCGGCGTTAGGCGTAAAATCTCCGGAGTCTGGACGCGTTCCATGGGTTCGGCTCGAGTCTGTTATCGGATGCATTACGTAGGCAGTACGCTCCTCCGATGAGAACTTTGTCAATAACAAAGGGACCCTCCCACTTAGGTTTGAGCTTGTCCTTCTTCTTCTCCTGTAGGCGTAGAACGAGTTCGCCAATATTATAAGTTTTGGCCCGCACTTCTCTACTTTGGTACCGTCGAGCCTGCTGCTGATAGAATGCGGAACGGGCCTTTGCAACGTCACACTCCTCCTCCAAGGCATCTAAGTTGTCCTGCTAGTCTAGCTCTGCTTTATTCTCTTCGTACATGCGTATGCGAGGTGAATCATGTATTATATCGCAGGGTAGTACTGCTTCTGCGTTGTATACCATAAAAAATGGTGTGTATCCGCTGGTGCGATTTGGCGTGGTCCGCAACCCCCAGAGTACGGAGTCGAGCTCCTCGACCCAGTGCGTGTCCAATTCTATCAGGGAACGCACTAGTCTGGGTTTGATGCCGCTCATGATGAGACCGTTTGCACGTTTGACCTGGCCGTTTGTTTGGGGATGGTAGACGGGGGCGTAATCGAGCTTAATGCCCATGTTGTCGCACCAGGTTTTCACTTCATCAGCTGTGAAGTTTGAGCCATTGTTAGTGATAATGCTGTGGGGGACGCCATACCGGTGTACCACCCTGGATATGAAGTCTATCACTGGTCCGGGTTCGGCCGTTTTGACTGGTTTGGCTTCTATCCATTTGGTGAACTTGTCCACCATGACCAACAAATATTTTTTCTTATGGCTTCCCCCTTTAAGGGGTCCGACCATATCCAGCCCCTAGACCGTGAAGGGCCAGGTGATGGGGATTGTTTGGAGAGCGGTAGGGGGCATGTGGCTCTGATTGGCAAAGAGCTGGCAACCGACGCAGTGTTAAACAAGGTCTTGTGCGTCTGCTCGGGCTGTAGGCCAATAAAAGCTTGTGCGGAATGCCCTGCTGACAAGTGCCCGAGCTGCAGCGTGTGTCTGCCGAGTCTGGCATGGATTTCAGCCAAGAGCCGTCGCCCTTCCTCTTCGGAGATGCATCGTTGGAGCACTCCGGTCGCGCTTTTCTTATAAAGTTCCCCCTCGTGGACCTTGTAGGCTTTGGAATGCCGCACGATGCAACGTGCTTCATTTTGGTCCTCGGGGAGCTCCTGCCTGTTTAGGTAGGCCAAGAAAGGCTCGGTCCACGGGGCAATTACAGCCATGATTTCGTGGGCCGAAGGTGTTATTTCGGTGGCGGAGCCTCCGATTACGTCTGATGGTTCAGAGTCTGGGGGTGTATTCGGTTCCATGCTAGTGTTGCCGGACTCCCCTTCCCATACCAAGGATGGCTTGAACAGCCTTTCCAGGAATATGTTAGGTGGGACAGGGTCGCGTTTAGTGCCGATGCGGGCGAGGATATCCGCCGCTTGGTTGTTTTCTCGAGCCACATGGTGGAATTCGAGCCCCTCGAACCGAGCTGACATTTTGAGGACGACATTACGATAGGCCGCCATTTTCGGATCCTTGGCATCAAAGTCTCCGTTTATTTGTCATATTGCTAGGTTTGAATCCCCGTGCACCTCCAGGCGTTGAATGACCATAGAGGCTGCCATCTGAAGACCATGCAACAGAGCCTCATATTCGGCTGCGTTGTTGGAGTCTGTATATAATATTTGGAGTACGTATTGGACCGTGTCTCCGGTGGGAGATGTCAGGACTACACCTGCTCCCAATCCGGCCAGCATTTTAGAGCCGTCGAAGTGCATGATCCAGTTAGAGTACGCGCCGTACTCTTTAGGGAGTTCGTCTTCTGTCCATTCGGCAACAAAGTCGGACAGTACTTGCGACTTAATGGCCCGCCGTGGTTTGTATGTTATGTCGAATGGAAGGAGCTCGATGGCCCATTTAGCAATCCGGCCTGTAGCGTCGCAGTTATTTATTATGTCGTTGAGTGGTACTTCGGAGGCCACCGTGATCGAACACTCTTGGAAGTAGTGTCGTAGCTTCCGGGATGCCATGAAGACCGCGTATGCTATCTTTTGATAGTGTGGGTATCGAGATTTGCATGGGGTGAGGACCGTGGATACGTAATATACCGGCTTTTGGAGCGGGAATTTGTATCCGTCAGCCTCTCGTTCGACGACGAGCACTGCGCTTACAACCTGATGTGTTGCAGCTATGTATAGTAGCATAGGTTCGCCAATATTTGACGCTATCAGACTGGATTACTGGCCAATAAGGTCTTTATTTCGTCCAGTCCGGCCTTGGCTGCATCCATCCACACGAAGTGTTCGGTGCGCCGAAGAAGGCGATAAAGAGGTAATGCCTTTTCTCCTAATTGGGAGATAAAGCGGCTTAGGGCAGCCACGCACCCAGCTAGTTTCTGGATATGCTTGAGGTCTGTTGGGATAGCCAACTGCGACAGAGCTCAGATTTTTGCCGGATTCGCTTCAATTCCTCTATTGGAAACAATGAAGCCGAGCAATTTTCCGGAGGGTACGCCGAAAACACATTTTTCCGGGTTTAGCTTGGTGTCGTATGTCCGGAGGTTATCGAACGTAAGCCTCAAGTCATCTATTAGGGTTTTGACGTGTCTTGTTTTTATGACCACGTCATCCACGTATGCCTCCACTGTTTTGCCGATTTGCTTCTCCAGGCATGTTTGAATCATGCATTGATAGGTTGCGCCGGCATTTTTGAGCCCGAAAGGCATAGTGTTAAAGCAGAAAGGACCATATGGCGTTATGAAGGCCGTTGCAGCTTGGTCGGACTCTGCCATTTTTATTTGATGGTATCCAGAGTGTGCGTCGAGGAAACACAGTGAGTCGTGTCCTGCGGTGGCGTCGATGATTTGGTAGATGCGGGGGAGGGGGAAGGATCCTTGGGGCAAGCCTTGTTGAGGTCTTTGAAGTCGACGCATAGGCGCCAGGATTTGTCCTTCTTCGGTACCAATACCAGGTTTGCCAGCCAGTCCGGATGCTTGATATCTCTGATGAATCCGGCCTCAAGTAGCTTGGCTAGCTCTTCTCCCATGGCTTGCCGTTTAGGCTCTGAGAAGCGCCTAAGAGTCTGTTTGACTGGCTTGTATCCTTTCAGTATGTTAAGGCTGTGTTCGGCCAGATCGCGTGGGATGCCCGGCATGTCAGAAGGATGCCAGGCGAAAATGTCCCAATTCTCGCGTAGGAATTCGCGTAGTGCGGCCTCCATTGTGGGGCTCAATTGTGTCCCGATGGAAGCTGTCTTCGTGGGGTCCATTGGATGGACCTGGAATTTGACTATCTCGTCTGCGGGTGTAAATGATGTGGACTTGGGTCGTTTGTCGAGTATCACGTCGTCCCTGTCCACTGTGGTGCACAGCGTTGTTAGTTCTTCGGCCGCTAGGGCTTCAGATAATGCCTCGAGGGCAAGTGCTGCAGTTTTATTTTCGGCGCGGAGTGCGACATCCGGGTCACTGGCTAGAGTGATGATTCCATTGGGTCCGGGCATTTTAAGCTTCATGTATCCATAATGGGGTATAGTTTGAAAGCTTGCAAATGCGTCCCGCCCTAAAAGGGCGTGGTATCCGCTGCTGAAAGGAGCCACTTGGAATGTGATTTCTTCAGACCTGTAATTCTCTAGGGTGCTGAATACTACATCGAGTGTGATTTTTCCCGCATACCGTGCCTCCCGACTAGGGATGATTCCCCTGAAGGTTGTGCCGCTGATGAGGACATGACTATCATGGATACGATAAAAAATATTGCATACATGTGTATTTGTGAGGTGATTTCTAATGCAAACTATGCAATAATTTATTTATGTCATCCAGGACAAAAATACTTCACAAACTTTTATGTCATTTCCAATTGCAGGTGTATGCTACATTTGTACAATCCACATATGAAGATAAGGGGAAAAGAGATGTTTAAGTTCTGTTCAAAAAGTCCTCTCACGTCACTTTTGGGCCAAGAGAAGATAGAGTACAAGTCTCTCACGTTCTGGATTCAGATTCGGACTACACAGACACACCTGACTCAAAATGTCAACAACTTTCTCGTACGGACTCCGAATTGGGCTATTCTTTTTTTGTTGAAAAGTAGATTTCGTGCTCTTTGCAACCCAATTGGAATCACCTTGAAATCCGTTCGGAGCGTTGAGTTATCAACGAAACAATCTGACGCTGCAGCAGAATCCAAGTCAAACTACAAGTCCAAAGGTGTTGCATCACCTCCACTTGGGCCCATGAGCCTTGTACGACCTAGGGTTAGTTTTAGGCTGCCTTGGGATGTTCTCCCACCTCCTTGGCCGCCACCCCTTGCTCCTATATAAGTAGATACATCTAGTAGCTTTTCCCTTGTGATTTGTTTAGTTAAAAGTTAGCCATTGCAACTTCGGGTATTTCGTTTGTGTCCAATGACCAGACCAAGACCGCTTACGGATCCCCACCTTTATCAATACTTCATATATACTCGCAATATTCAGATTGCTTTTATCATATTCTTGCTTGTTCTTCGATTGCTTGCAGGAATAGACCTTTGTGGTCAGGTTGATTGTGCTTCGATGTGGTCAATAACCTCTCGAAGTTGGTTTAGCGATTGCTAAGGCGCAACGTCGTGCACATTTGTAGTCGGATCGTCAAAGTCATCTTCACCAAATCGATAGTTATCATCACATCGAAAGATCGGGACACCCCGCCTCTATCAAGTGGTATCAGTTTTCAGGTTGCTCGGTGAGAATTTCCAGTTTTTACTAGATTAGATTTTTTTTCTTACTTATTGTCCAAGAAAAAGCCACACAAAAAAGTTAGATCTATTCATCCTTTGTCCAAGCCAGTCTGAGCCTTTGCAATTTCCTTTTCATTGCTTGCATAGTTGAATTATGGGTTGCATCGTCGTGTCGAGTTGCTGGTCTTAGTGTCTAGTTCGTTTAGAGTTTTGAGTTTTGTTCACATTAGTCATGCCGCCGCTGCATCATTATCCTTTCCGCTGTCCACCACCCGTCCATCAATTTCCTGTACGTGCTACCCATCGTTCATTATCATAATCATAGTTGAGATCGTTCACATCTTCGCTTAATCCAATCTACATCGTATGTAGTTTGTTTTGGAAAGAAGGAGAGAGAAAAAAAGACAGAGAGAAAAAAAGTCAGAAAAAAAGAAGAGCAGAAAAAAAACAAAATTCGGATCTATCTAAACTCAATCTCGTAGTTGAATTCGGATTGGAATCTGTTTTGTGCACAGTTCAGTAAAACAGGCATAACTTCCTCATACGAAGTCCGTTTTGGCTCCGCGAGTACTCAAATGAAAGCTAGTGATGAGCCGCATCTAAATAGTTGTAGAGACTTATTCAATATTTGGCACCTCAAATTGGCTTCTAAATAGGTCTTTTTGCCCTCCGAAGTTCGCGAACACAGCTTATTCCAGTTTTCGAGCAAGTTTTAGAATTATTTGACTCTCATATCAACTCGGAATTGAGTGATTATTTCTGCGTTTGAAAGCTTGAGTTAGTGCCATTCTTCAGAACTTTTTTATAGAAAATTGGCACAAACTTTTCCAGAGAAAAGTTGGAGAGAAAGTTGTTGTATATCCTGCTTGGTAGTTGTTTTTCATCATTATCTTTACTGCCGTTGTGATCTTCACTTATATCTTGCTGTCCAGAGCTACTTAGTATCCTTCATTGATGCTAGTTATGCTACTCCGTGACCTCATTAGTGTTCTAGGCTCACGTCTCTAGTCCGGTCTAGCCTAGGACCAGCACAGTACCGTCGTTGAGCGTTTATTCAACATTGCATCTTTGAATTGATTATTGCTAATTTTTTGCTACCATATATAGCCAACCCAACTCCACATATCTCTACACTGTGTATACGTACGTTCCCCTGGCAATCACTTTACACAATCTTCAGAGTTATTTGACACCGCTGGTTGCCTGTCACCACCTGCTGCATGGTAAGAACTTGTAAGATATTGATATTTGCTATACTGTGAGCGTTTTACCACCACATCCTAGTAGTTCATAGGAACATTATTCTCGGATTTTGTTTCTTGTTTTCTACTAACTATGGCAGATTCCGGAGTTGTTAGTTCTTGGTCTTCATCGACCGTGGGAGATTTGCCACCACCTAAGAAAATACAACAACCATCACAAGAGGAGCAACAATACCAGAATGCACATAATCAGGTTAATATTTTCATGCCATCATTTATTGGTCGTTTTAGGCCTGATTTATATATTGAATGGGAGTACAAAATAAATGCTATATTTGCTTCCCATAATTTTGATGAGCGTGGAAAATTTCAAGCTGCGGTTAGTACTTTCAGTAGCTTTGCTTTAGTTTGGTGGAGTGAATATTGTTGGTTAAACCCTGATTTCATACCTACTACTTGGGATGATTTAAAACTTGTCATGAGAGATAGATTCGTTGATGTTTATTATACTCGTGGCATGATTAAAAAATTACAACATTTAAAACAAGGCACTGACACGGTCAAACAAATATTATGATGATTTACAAACAGCATTGTTGCACTCATTTTTAGAAGAAAGTGAAGAAGATTTTATGGATAGATTTTGGGGAGGATTAAACCGTGATATTCAAGAGATACTAATTCATGAAGAGTGTTATCATATGGACCATTTGTTTCTTCTTGCTTGCAAAGCTGAACAGGAAATAAAACGATGTGTTGCCCACAAGGAGAACAAGCGCATGGTGCACATTCCAAGTGTTGATACAGATGTTTCTTCAACTACTAGGCGTGCTATGACAACCACATTCGTTGTTGCGCGAACTACATCCTCTCCACCATGTGACACATCACCAAGGAGAGTGCCTACATCATCTGAGTTGATCATAAGAGGTAATGACAAAGGTACAGATTTTCCACTTTCGCATGAGAATGATGCAAGCCTAGTTAACTTGAATACGTCATGTGTTGAGTTACCTATTAATTCTGGCACACCACCTATTTTAGAGAATTTTTTTACTGTAATGAATGCGTCATGTGACCAAACAACTAAAATACCAACAATTTTGAGTGCACCCATTGAATTAAGTGTTGATGCAAAAGAACCAATGTTTAATCATTTTGATATGACCTCTAATCTTGGTGATGATTCTGTCAACAATGACTTATTGCAAGTTTGCCTATTTAAGCATGTTGTAGCATGTAAATTTGATGCAAGTAAGGTTTATTCACCAATGTTAGGATGGTTTAATGATGAATATTGTCAACCTTTTGAAATGAATAAGAGCTTCGCTTATATGTGCAAACTGAGTTACAATATTTCCATGCCTTCTACTTGTGATAATATTTTGGCTTTAGATTTTATCAACTATGAAGGTTACTCATGTATAGATGTGTCATATGTGCAAAAATCAAGGGAAGTAAAAATGGATGACATATACATATATAACATGTACACCTTGTCTCCTTTGTTAGCCACATTTCAGATTAAGCAACGCCGAGGACGGTTTTGTTTTCAAGAAGGGGAGGATGATGAGGACATGGCTATCATGGATAAGATAAAAAATATTGCATACATGTGTATTTGTGAGGTGATTTCTAATGCAAACTATGCAATAATTTATTTATGTCATCCAGGACAAAAATACTTCACAAATTTTTATGTCATTTCCAATTGCAGGTGTATGGTACATTTGTACAATCCACATATGAAGATAAGGGAAAAATAGATGTTTAAGTTCTGTTCAAAAAGTCCTCTCGCGTCACTTTTGGGCCAAGAGAAGATAGAGTCCAAGTCTCTCACGTTCTGGATTCAGATTCGGACTGCACAGACACACCTGATTCAAAATGCCAACAACTTTCTCGTATGGACTCCGAATAGGGTGGTTCTTTTTTTGTTGAAAAGTAGATTTCATGCTATTTCCAACCCAATTGGAATCACCTTAAAATCCGTCCGGAGCGTTGAGTTATCAACAAAACAATCTGACGCTGCAGCAGAATCCAAGTCAAACTACAAGTCAAAAGGTGTTGCATCACCTCCACTTGGGCCCATGAGCCTTGTACGACCTAGGGTTAGTTTTAGGCTGCCTTGGGACGTCCTCCCACTTCCTTGGCTGCCACCCCTTGCTCCTATATAAGTAGATCCATCTAGTAGCTTTTCCCTTGGATTTGTTTAGTTAAAAGTTAGCCATTGCAACTTCGGGTACTTTGTTTGTGTCCAACGACCAGACCAAGACCGCTTACGGATCCCCACCTTTATCAATACTTCATATATACTCGCAATATTCAGATTGCTTTTATCATATTCTTGCTTGTTCTTCGATTGCTTGCAGGAATAGACCTTTGTGGTCAGGTTGATTGTGCTCCAGCGTGGTCAATAACCTCTCAAAGTTGGTTTAGCGATTGCTAAGGCGCAACGTCGTGCACGTTGGTAGTCGGATCATCAAAGTCATCTTCACCAAATCGATAGTTATCATCTCATCGAAAGATCGGGACACCCCGCCTCTATCAGCCGCTCTGCTCAATGCGACTTTTGTCCATTTCCATCTTGCTGAGTGTTTCTTCATAGATTAAGTTTAGTCCACTTCCACCGTCCATGAGTACTTTAGTGAGCCGAAAGCCGTCCATGGTTGGGCTAAGGACCAATGTGGTAGGTGCCCGGACTGTCTGGAATTGGGGTTCGTCGCTGGCACTGAAAGTTATGGCAGTGTCGTTCCACGGGTTTATTTTTTCCATGTGGTAAATTTCGGCGAGATTTCGATGGGCTCGCTTGTGCCTATTATTTGAGGAGAAAGTCTCGAAGACTGTTAGTACCGTATTGTTTTCTTTGGCGGGATATTGTTCTGCTTTATGGCTTACAAGAAGATCCTCGCCACTTTTTGCTACCTGCCGGAGTATCCAACATGCTCTAAGGCTATGCGTTGGTGTAGTGTCCGGCGAGCTGTGGAGTTTGCATGGACCATTGAGCCATTCTTCCAATATGGTTCCACGCCCTGGGGTGGGCTTTGGTTTCTTGGGGATTGAATCGGCCGACTTACGAGAGTTCGCCCGTTTAGTTCAGACAAAGGTTTTGGTGAGAGTCAGACTATCCCAAAATTCGGTTTGGGATTTTGAGGTACTTTCCATCGCACAGTACTTCTGTACTATGGCTGCTAAGTCAGCAAAGTGTACTATGTCACGGTGACTTATAACATTAAGGATTCCTTTGTTCGTGCAATTTTTGCAAAAAATTGAAATTGCGTCCTCCTCGCGACAGTCCTTGACCTTGTTTATCACAAGGAGGAATCTGGCCCAGTAGCGATGTACTGTCTCTTGTGGTTCTTGTCTGATATGGGAGAGACGGTTTAAGTCCGGGTGGGTGGGTGTAGTTGAATCTAGATTCTGATCCGATCTAACGCCCTGGGACAGGGCAACTCCCGGGCTTGATGGCTCAGGTTCCGGGATGTCGCCCGATTTCTCCGACCCGTTGCCCGATTCTAAGCTCGGGATCTGGGTCGTTTCCTCCCGCGGACGAGTATCCGGCTCAGAGAGCTCGGTGATCCGGACATAGTTCGTCCTCAGAATAGACGGACGGTCCATATGTGGCTCCTCCACTACCGCTATCTCGTGGGTGATCGGCGGGGATTTAATATCCCTCTTGTCGGGTTTAAGCCCAATCCGGTCATAGTCTGTAGCGACTCCCAAAGCGGTGATGCGATCCAAGAGCTCATTAAGGGAGGAGAGCTCTATTGGATGCATCTGTTCGGTGAGTTCCGAATTGACGTGGAGGCTATTCATGATGACCCAAGAGGTCATCGTCGGCGCGACCGCCGATTGGGCGGCCATGATGAAGCCACCTAGTCGGAGAGTTTGACCTACAGCCAGAGCTCCCCCAGAGGTGATGTTGTCCTTGACAACGAGACGGGCTAGCGAGCCTTGCAGCGACAACACAGAGGAACTCTCAATGAAAGCACCAATGTCGGTGTCAAAACCGGCGGATCTCGGGTAGGGGGTCCCGATCTGTGCGTCTAAGGAGCATGGTAACAGGAGGTAAGGGACACAATGTTTACCCAGGTTCGGGCCCTCTCGCTGGAGGTAAAACCATACTTCCTGCTTGATTGATATTGATGATAAGAGTGTTACAAGAGTTGATCTACCACGAGATCGTAGAGGCTAAACCCTAGAAGCTAGCCTATGATGATTATGAATGTTGTGATCGTCCTCATACGGACTAAACTCTCCGGTTTATATAGACACCAGAGAGGGCTAGGGTTTACATGGAGTCGGTTACAAGGAAGGAAATATAATATCCGAATAGCCAAGCTTGTCTTCCACACAAAGGAGAGTCCCATCCGGACACGGGACGAAGTCTTGAGTCTTGTATCTTCATAGTCCAACAGTCCGGCCAAAGTATATAGTCCGGCTGTCCAGATACCCCCCAATCCAGGACTCCCTCAGCCACCACCGGCAGAACCGCCGGCCCCAGCGCCGCCTCGCCGCCCCGAAACAACTCGCCACCGCCGCCCTGGCCAACCCTCTAGGCCCCCCGCCCCCACCCTGAACCCTAAGATAGATAGTGGGGTACCTCTCCGGCGAGCCCCCATCCCCGCTGCGGGTGGTTCTTCCTTAACTCTGGCAAGCCCCCCCAAGCCCTGAAAATTGACTGACCCAAAAGTCGATTCAGTCGACTGAAGTGTGGCTTAATCAGAGCAGAGCAGCAGCATGAGCGAGGGGGAGAGCAGCAGCAGCAGCTGGGCGAGCGAGCGATCGAGCGAGAGCTGGAGCAGCAGCAGCAGCAGCGCGAGCGAGCGAGCGAGAGCCAGAGCAGCAGCAGCAAATCCTGCTGGTATGGACGCCGTCGCCGAAGGGGCCTCGCACTAGGGGAGAGCCGCCGTGGAGATGTCGCCCACGGCGCCGGCTTCAAGGTAGCCGCTCCATGGGGGTGCAGGATGGAGCACCGTCGGTGCCGGGAGGTCGAGTTAAGGAGAAGGTGCGATGCAATGAGTGTACAACCTCTTTGGTGGCGCCGAGTAGGCCTCGGCTTCGTCTGAGGAGTCGGTGAGGATGTTGCGGTTCCGGTGGAGCAGGTTAAGGCAGCGCTGTGGGGATGGAGCAGCCGCGATAGACGAGGCGATCGTCGGAGCAGCTCCTTGGAGGTGGAGGACGGGGCGGCTGAACCGGCGGGACGGCGAGATGGACGACGGATCCTCATCCGGGGAGGTGGACGAGGGACGTCGAGCTGTTGTGGTGGACAACATCGTCGGGGAAGAGGCTCCGGCTGGGCAGCGGTGACGTGACGGACGGAGGAGGGTGGGGTTTCGCGGCTGGAGCGGAGAGGTTATGGTGGCCTGGGATTTCGAATGGCAAAAAGGGGGCGATGGGAGGGGGTGAAGCATGACTTAGGGACACGCTTGTCCAAAATGTAGGGTGTGTTACAAAAGTACCCCCCACCGATTTGAACTAGCGGCCCTTTCGGCTCAGGGTTAGAAGGGGGATTTTCCGTGTCGGGATTTGGCAGCTGGAGGGAGTTTCCGCGCATGTTGTAATTTCGGGATAGCAAGGCGCGGGTTGTGAAGGCGCCAGTTTTGGGAGTATGATATCTGAATTTTCGGGATATAACAAGACGCGGGTTGAATTTTAGGGACAAGCCTAATGTGTAGTAATATTGTACTTGTACGTACCAAATCAATTCGCACTTCCCTCAACCAAAAAGAAAACAAAAAAATAAAATTATTCACACCACACAAAGAGAGAGTCTTGCCCCGTTTTACTATACAAATGCTATTCAAAGCTACTCCATCCTTCCATCTATATAGGGCCTAATGCGTTTTTCGATGCTAACTTTGACCAAATATTAGAGCAATGATATATGACATGCAACTTACACAAAGCACACCGTTAAATTCGTATGGGAAAGGTTCTTTCAATGGTATAATTTTCACATTATGCATTTCATGTACTATTAATCTTGTCAATAGTCAAAGGCGGTCTTAAAAATCTCATTACGCCCTATATAGATGGAAGGAGGGAGTATGAATCCATGTTATGTCCGATTAAATTTTTTCGCTTGTTGTATAATGCATATAACCTACTCATACTACATTTTAGTGCATTCCAAATGTCTATACTACCGCTGCAATTCGAACTAAATTTGAATTCGTTTCTCTATTTCAATAAGAATCTACAATCATGATTGTTGCCAACTTCAACCATCATAGTTTCCTTGCTATCTGCCAGATATAAATCGGACGGCCTATAATGCAGGATGGCAGGCACACCATCATCAACAACTCCATTTTTTTATAAGAGTAGAGATAAAATATATTAAATGTAGTATAACATGTTCATAACCACACCATGTGTATCACCGTTATATATATTCACACATGTGTCGGTTTAAAACACTATGATAAATTCTTCAAATATCCGAATTCGCTTTTTATAATGAAGTATATATGATCTCTATTCGTCTTTTACACCCACACAACCCTCTTATCTTTGTAGCTAGCGCTAACTTCCTCTTGTGCATACACACGCCCGCATCCCTCTCACCCTCCCTCAGCATTCTCTAGCTCCATCGCGCAAATTCATCTTTTCACTTTAGGTCGTTCACCCACGGTGTGTGTAGGCCCCCCAGCTCCTTCTTTACGGCACACATCGATCGATATGCCTTTCTAGCCAGGCGTGCCTAGCACAAACACAAGCTTCCCCTCTTCTCTTGTCACCGTCCATGCCTCACTCCCACCACTCTTTTCATCGTTCTCGTACTCGCACACTCCTCCCCCCTCGATATAGTATGCCTCTCGTACCACCTCCTACATGCATCCCTCTCTCTCTATCCTTCTCCTTGTGCCTCATTTGCTTCTAACACACACATGCATCTATACCGATTGATCTCCCAACATATACCTAGATCGACTTTAACTACCCCCCCATCAATCGATGTACCTCACAAGTTATGTCTCTCCTTTATCTAACAAAGGGCGATTGATCTTCCTATGTAGTTACGTCTGCTTACCACAACCACATCGTCCCCCCTCATCATTCGTGCATGCCTCCTGACCCGTCTCTCACACGCACGTGCACAGACAACAAGCAGCCATCTCCTCTCTTATTGATATTGTGGGCATGCCCTCCGTTTGTCTATCAAGCCTATCCCACCATTTGTTAGAAGCAACTCCACTACCACCCCCTCCAACACTCTAGCTCTGTCTCTCTCCCAACCTTATTCCTCTCCTGCACATATGCATGGATGCCGATCGATCTCCCTTAATACATGAGGCAGATCGATCTCCTTAATACATGAGGTAGGCCTCTCTTCTCCTCCACACATATACCAGCCATTGTACCTCTATGTTAATTGGGCCTCCCTCTTCCCCCACCACACACCAATAGTCGAGCGCTGCAGGTAGGTATCCATGCCATAGAGACAAACTACACGTGTCCCCTCTCACGTTCCAGTAGGCCAGCCACTCTATATCTTTGACATGGGCACACACAAATTCGATGGCACTCTTTATCGATCGCGCGCGCACACACACACATCATCATCCCTCTCTTCGATTCTATGGACACCTCAAGCCGATGATACCTCCACTCTCTTCTCGTGGATCGCCCCCTCTATATATATGTTATATCCAGGACTCTATTACACACACATTGCATATGTTACATTTTTTGATTGACCCCCCCCCCCAAAAAAAACTCTCAAGAACCCACACACTATATCTCTCTAGGTTTGTATCTCTCTCACACAACCCCACGTAGGTGGTGTACGTATACAAGAAGAGAATAGGTGCACCGTGCATGTACTCACGCTTCGTGCCCAACCATACCCGCGCGGGAACACAGTGGAGCCCATTTGTTTATGAAATGGCAGCCCACGTGCTAATTTGAACGCATGTAGCGGTTGTTTACCTAGGGAGGTTGTGTACCACGCGTGCATGAAATAAAGTTTGACTTGACGCGTTGTTGCGTTAATTTTTAAATAAAGTTATAGCGCTCAATGGCACGTACACAGAATATAAATCGATTTTTATGGAGAAAAAGGTAGTCCGCTCACTATATACAATGGAGCCTGCCTGCCTGGTTTGTCGCTCTTCAGAGTATCTCACACAAGGCTGCGGTGGCCTCTCTCTCTCACCATTGGTCACTGATCCGGCCGCATCCCGTTCGCCGGGGGAAAGGGAGTGCGGTGGCCTCTCTCTCTCACCGTTGGTCACTGATCCGGCCGCATCCCGTCCGCTGGGGGAAAGGGAGGAAGTGCATCATTTCTCCATTCGACGGCGCCGAGGCAGCACGTCCCAATCTACGGTACACGATGTTCTCTCTGACCAAGCTCCAGCGCGGCAGGCCTACGCCACCTGCTTGCAGATTCCGCCCGCCGCCGCTCACCTAGTTACATCCCGACGACCTCCAGGTATCCCCTCCGGCCTTGCTCCACTACCTGTCTTCCCACGTCACTGCATGTGGAGCTTCCATAGTTCTTTGCCCAAAACGTAGCTCGTCCGGCGTACTTTCCATATTGCATTATCGTCCTCACACCGTTTTAGACAAACACAACTGTGTTGTTATCTTCCCTTAGGACAAGGAATATGCTTCTTTTTTGTCGTCGCATGTGTCATCAACTGTTATTGGCCAGTAATTGTTTCCTTTCTACCTCTTTTTTGCAAACAGGGCTATCCATTTCACCTCATTGCTATTGCGACCTTTTGGTGAACTGCACAAATCACTTTTTTCTTAAGAGTGTTTTGTGTAGTTGTACTAAAATGTCACACGGGCAACGTCTCTACATTTCAGTGCGACTACACAAAGGGAGATTGGTTTTGCTCTATCCTCCTCATCCAACTCCGAGCCTAATCTTCTCCAACTAGTTAGTCTTAAGAGAGACTGCAAAGGTGACCGGCTTCTATTTGTGTGTTTATTGTTTCATCATCAGTCCTCTATTATCGTAATAACACTTCATATCTTTGGAACAGGGACACTCAGCTCTATTTTAGTGGAACTGCACAAAATGATCGGAATGTTGCATGCTCCAGACAGCTACTTTTTTTCCCAATATGCCTTGTTGATTTAGACAGAGCTGGGGGGATGTTGTTGCCAATGAAAGCATGGATCAATTTTAATTTAACACCTTCTCACAACTCTGTCTTCAGTTGTGATGTAATTATTAGCTCTGATCTGCTAATAATTGACATGCATTAGCAAGGAAGTTTGCTTTTTATTATTTCCGAAAGAGCATCGATGGCAAGACACGCGAAACAAAAGCTGAAAGCTCACACCATTGTACAATTTCATGTGCTGAAAAATTATTTATATAGTACGTCAATTATGTAAACAAATGATGCAAAGCTTGATAGCATTGCTAGAAGCCTCTTCATCATCTGGGTCCATGTGCCATGCACAAAATTATACTCATTCGTTCCTAAATATTTATCTTTTTACAAATTTCAAACAGGCATATTTTAGAATGTAGATTCACTCATTTTGCTTCGTATGTGTACTCCCTCCATTCCTAAATATTCTATTTGTCTTTCTAGAGATTTCAACAAGTGACTACATACGGAGCAAAATGAGTGAATCTACACTCTAAAATATGTCTATATACATCCGTATGTGCCAGTCCATTTGAAATCTCTAAAAGGACAAATATTTGAGTAGTCACTCATTGAAATCTCTGGAAAGACAAATACTCCGGAGTATATTTAAGAACCGAGGGGGTAGTGCACAACCGCATGGGAGACTCAGCCCGGTCGTTGTGCCGCATTAATAGTGAGTAATGAGCAGTCAAATCATAAGCCCCACCTTTCCCGCTGTAAGTTGCTCTGAAGAAGCAACCATCAATACGCTCTTATTTGAATCCGCTCATGCTACTCCATCCGTCATTGTTTATACAGCACGCTTCAGAAAAAAGAAAAAAAATCTGTGGGACCAAGGCGACTAGCGATCGGCCTGAAAAATAGCATTGGTAGTTATAGCACGGCGTCTATTACTAGAGGGAATAATGCGTACACACATGCATGCAGTGCTTCCACCCAGATACACACATGCATGCACTTACTCCACTCCATAGTAGTACAGTATATGGAGAGAAAATTGTGTACTTGATTGCGGTTACCACACCCTAATTAATTGAGCATTAAACCAAATGCGTCTAAAGTCTCTCTGGTGGTGGAAATGCATTGAGAGAAATGCATCATAATGAAGCGCGCCCTGTAAACTATGCCGGAGGGAGGAGTAGTATGAAGGTGCAAAACCAAGTACGCGTATGGCCAGTCGGTCAATGCACCTCCTCTTAGCATATCACTGACATGTGGGACAGGAGTGTGAGCAAACCGATCTCAATTGACGGCAAAGAGCCAACCCGCCGTTTCTTGAGAGAGACGAGGAGCAAGAACACACAGACGGGCTCGCACGGAGGCCAAAATATATTCGAGCATGGTTGGTTGATCAATATCATTCATTACATGTTGGGCTACCATTTTCCGCCCTTCTCCAGAATAAACGTGTACTTTATCAGAGATAAAAAAATAAGAGTACAGACGCTCCACCATGCGATTCTAGTAGTAGTACTACTCGTACTACTACGCTTGGCTCTTCGCCTCTTCGTGAAGTCGAACAATGATGGTACTCCGCATGTTGGGTACTACAGTGTATGCCTCTGACAATCTGATACCGAATGGAGCGATGCATGTCCACCGAGGGTAGGTTGCATTAGTCAAAAGGCGTAAACGAGCTTCACCTTGTCCTGCAAGCTTCTCCTCGTTCTGCGAGTTGATGGGACACACCAAAAAGTAGTGCTAGTCCATACTCCCTCCTTTCTGGTTAATATGGCTTAATATTTTTTGCGGGTAATTGAGAGAGCTTTATTCATATATAAGCATTCTTGGGACGATCAGCCAAGACACTGGTCACTAGGAAGCGAGGTACCCCGCAAAAAAAGAAGTAGGAAGCGAGGTGTTTCATCAAGCCAGCTCTCTACCACATTCAAAGTGCAGCAAGCACGGTTCGCACGAAGATGCGCCGCAAGGTTTGCTGACCTGTTTACATGCTGAATAACAAAAAAAGAGGAAATATTACCGAGCGCTACTATTTGTAACAGGAGATGAGCCAAAATTAAGCGAGAATTGTGGCGAGTGTTCCATGCAATCAACTTCCATTATCGCATGCGAGAACCCTCGAAGAGAACCAAATGTGTTGAAGATTGCTTTATCACATTTTAAAATTATAATAAGAGTGCAGACGCTCCTCCATCTGGTTCCTAGTACTAGTATAGTACATACCTTAATAGACTATAGTAGTAGTACTAGTACTAGTAAACTTTGCGCTTGGCTGTTCGCCTATTCGGGGAGTCGAACAATAATAGCACTAGTAGTATAGTGTATGCTTCTGGCAATCTGACACCGAATTAACTGTTACACGTCCACCGCTTGAGCGAGGGAGAGCTTGCATTAGTCAAAAGTTTCTCCTTATCCTGCGAGCCACCACGCGCAAGCTTCTCCCGTCCTGCAACCTTCTTCTCGTTCGGTAAGTTGACGAGACACAACAAAGTAATGCTAGTCCATACTGCCTCCTCTCCGGTTAATATGGCTTAATTTCAAACGAGATAAATACACTGTCTGTCACTGTATATTTGTAAAAATATGGTCAGTGCACTTCATAATACGCTCATTGCGCTCACTATATATATTTTCCGGTGTTTATACGGTCACTAGCTCACCCTGACTGAGTATGTGTGTGCATGCACGTGTAGGTTGAGCACTTGAGCGTGACCGTGTGTGTTCCGTCGTGTGCTCGGACATGCATGCATTAGGGCATCGCGTGCGTTTTTGCGTCCATGTGTACGTGTGACTGTTGCATACACGTAGGGGGAGTACGTGTAGGGGCCACTAAGGAGCAGTCAAATCACACAGTAAGTTAGTCGGAAGAAGCAACCATCATTTCACTCTTGAATGACACGTACGCAATATAAAATGGTTGATATGGAGAGAAAAAGAAAACCACTATATATACACTAGCAGGAGCCTAAGCTACAAGCCTGCTTGCTTAGGTTGCTCTCTTCACAAGCATAGAACGACGGGCCTGATCCCGCAGCTGGGGGAAGGGAACAATGTTCTGCATAGACGCGGTCGACATCGGCGAGGGAGAAAACCCACAGTTGGTGCGTCCCAATCGGGGGTCACCGCGGTATGGGCCGATGCCGCGTCCCAACCGCCCTTCTAGCTACAACCCGACGTCCCAGGTAGTCCATCTTCCTTTTGGAGCCGGCTTGCTCCACTGCCGTAGCTCCATCTCCATGTCGATATTTCTCTACCTCTACCGGCTTCTACTTGTGATGAGTTTATGTCTCATGAACTAGTGCCAGTACTATTATTCTAATCACACTTCTTCAATATCTTTGCCATCAGGGATGCTCAGGTCGATTTTAGTGGAACTGCACAAAAGCATCGTATGATCCGAGGGTGCCAGCCGTCTTTCCTTCGACAGGTTCTACCTGGCCAGGAAATTAAATCATGTTTAGGGTTTAGGGTTTAAGTCGTAGTGACCCCATCAGTAGTTTTTCTTTCGTACACGCTCTCACAACTTTTTTCTTTAGTTGTGAAGTAAATATTGGCTATGATCTGTGAATCATTGGGATGCATCAGCATGCGTGTTAGTTTTCCTTTGTATTTGATGGAATGTTGTAACGGGGCAACCGTGGAATAGGAATGAAAATGGAGTGGAAAGTTTCCGTTTTTCCGGAGAAAAAATGGAAACGGAGAGAAACCAACATTTCGTTTCGTTGGATCGCGCCATCGAGCAAAACCAACGTTTAAATCACGTCTATCATGTTCATGTCTCACCCTCCTCCACGGCTCGACCCCACACGGTCGCTCGGCATGCCACTCACCGCAAACCGAGTATACGATAACTTTCCCGCCTGCTTGTCGATGGATCGCGCCATGGAGTACTAGCACTACTGGAAGAGATTGCCGAGTTGGGGGAGGACAGCTAGCTGTAGCACGGACTCCCAAGAACTTTTTACATGCATGTTGTAGCCGGCTATTGCGACCTTTGAATGCGGAGCAGCCGCGTGCACCCGAAAGCAGCGCGGGAGACGCTAGCTCGACTGGCGCACCGCTTCAATGCCGGGGCTAGTGAGAGGTCGCGTCCGCTCTGGCCGGGCATGAATGCGACACTGACCGTTTCGTGCGGGAAGCACGCGCGGGTGATGAAGAGGGTTCGGGTTGGTCAGGACCGGCCGTGGCAGCGGTTCGGATGTTGCTACGTCTTGAGCTTGCATTGGTTTTCCTCGAAGAGGAGAGGGTGATGCAGCAAGTGTAGCATAAGTATTTCCCTCAGTTTTGAGAACCAAGGTATCAATCCAGTAGGAGGCTCCTCAAAAGTCCCACGCACCTACACAAACAAACTGAGAACTCGCAACCAACGCAATAAAGGGGTTGTCAATCCCTTCACGGCCACTTGCGAAAGTGAGATCTAATAAAGATAGTATGATAAGATAAATATATTTTTGGTATTTTATAATATAGATGCAAAAGGTAAAGATGCAAATAAAGGTAGATTGAAAGCAAATATGATAAGAGATAGACCCGGGGGCCATAGGTTTCACTAGAGGCTTCTCTCAAGATAGCATAAGTATTACGGTGGGTGAACAAATTACTGTCGAGCAATTGATAGAAAAGCGCATAGTTATGAGATTATCTAGGCATGATCATGTATATAGGCATCACGTCCATAACAAGTAGACCGACTCCTGCCTGCATCTACTACTATTACTCCACACATCGACCGACTCCTGCCTGCATCTAGAGTATTAACTTCATAAGAACAGAGTAACGCATTAAGCAAGATGACATGATGTAGAGGGATAAACTCATGCAATATGATATAAACCCCATCTTGTTATCCTCGATGGCAACAATACAATACGTGCCTTGCAACCCTTTCTGTCACTGGGTAAGGACACCGCAAGATTGAACCCAAAGCTAAGCACTTCTCCCATGGCAAGAAAAACCAATCTAGTAGGCCAAACCAAATTGATAATTCGAAGAGACTTGCAAAGATAACTCAATCATACATAAAATAATTCAGAGAAGATTCAATTCATAGATAAACTTGATCATAAGCCCACAATTCATCGGATGTCGACAAACACACCGCAAAAAGAGTTTACATTGAATAGATCTCCACAAGAGAGGGGGACAACATTGTATTGAGATCCAAAAAGAGAGAAGAAGCCATCTAGCTAATAACTATGGACCCGTAGGTCTGTGGTAAACTACTCACAACTCATCGGAGGGGCAAGGATGTTGATGTAGAAGCCCTCCATGGTCGATTCCCCCTCCGGCGGAGTGCCGGCGAAGGCTCCAAGATGAGATCTCGCGGATACAGAAGGTTACGGCGGTGGAGACTGTGTTTCGTGGTGCTCCTGGATGTTTTCGGGGTACGTAGGTATATATAGGAGGAATAAGTACGTCGGTGGCCGCCCAAGGGGCCCACAAGACAGGGGGCGCGGCCTCCTATCTCGTGGCTTCCTCGGCAGCTTCTTGACTTGCACTCCAAGCTCTCTGGGTCACGTTTGTTCCAAAAATCACGCTTCCGAAGGTTTCATTCCGTTTGGACTCCGTTTGATATTCCTTTTCTTCGAAATACTGAAAGAGGCAAAAAAAAACAGCAATACGGGCTGGGCCTCCGGTTAGTAGGTTGGTCCCAAAAATGATATAAATGTGTAAAATAAAGCCCATAAACATCCAAAAGGGGTAATATAATAGCATGGAACAATCAAAAATTATAGATACGTTGGAGACGTATCAGACGTGCGCAAACAAGAGATGTTGTACGTTAATAATGTTGCGTCTATAATTAACAACGTAAATGATGTGCCAGTTGGACAAATATGATTGGAGATGGAGATGGAAAGTGAATTTTACGTAAAAACGGATATGCATGTCTATGTCTATGTGCGTGTGCACGACGACTCTCGTGACCTGGAAGCGAGGGCGTGTTTTTGATCGAGTTTTCTTTCTTGGTACATTAGAAAATCAGTTGATCTAATTCACATCTAGATGTTATTTAAGGATATCACATCTAAGCTCCCACAAGTATATAATGTAGCAACAAGAAACAAAAAAACTAGGACAAAAAAATAGACCACAAACAGAGTGGACATCAACTTAGATGTGACATAACTATGTCGCATCTAGATGTGTCCTAGACCCTTAAAAAATTGGCCGCCAGTTTTCGTTTCTTTTTTCTAGGAACGCGCGTATTCTATTTAAACCACTGCTCTGGAGAGATTTTTTTACTCCATTATAGCCTCTTGTTTGATAGAGTTTCTCGTGTCTCGCTCTCTCACCCTCTCCATATCAAAACAAGATGACAGTGTCCATTCTATCTCTCTCCTCACCGGTGGTCACAGATCCGGCCGAATCTCGTCCGCTGCGGGAGGTGAGGAGGTGCAGCATTGACGTTGTCGCCATCAGCGACGGAGGAAGCCGATGCGCATCGTCCTCTCGGAGCCGGCGCTGGCGCAGATGAAGATCCTTCGCGCCCTTGTTCGCTGCCATCGTGTCGGCAGATCCCGCCCGCCCGCCTAAACGACATCTCGCCCACCTGAGGTATAACTTCTTGCACTGGTCTAGCTCCCCAGGTCGCTGCGTGCGGGTTTTCTTCTATGCGACTACTCCCCAGCTCCCCATGCATAGTAGCAGGGTTCGTCGGCTGGTCCAACATCACCTACTAGTACTATTATAGAGGAAATGCCACTCGAAAAGTTGTCCTGATTTATGCCTCGGTGAAGGTATACACGTTGTTTCGAAAAAAAGTACATGGTGGTTGTGCGGTCATTGTCCATATGGTGGTAGTACTATCACTAGTTAAATGAAGAAATGCTTTTTTTTCTCGGGTATCCTGGTTTAGTTCCCATCAACATAATTATGATGCTTCTGTTTGTTGGTGTACTTTTCATTAATTCTTATTGACAATTCAGATGTCGTTGCTAACCCTTTTTTATATTTTTGGAAACAACGATGCGTGTCTCCATACCCAGGCATGTCTTCCTCAATTTTAGTGGAACTGCACAAAATTGGATGGCCATTGTTGTTCCGCCTCACTGTCCTCTGCCACGTGGTTCTTCCTTCCTCGAGCTTGATTACTGAGAAGAAACAGACCACAGTGAGGATTTGTCGAACTTCATAGGTGCCTCACCCAAACTTGATGCCAAATGGACGATGCATCACCATGATGACCTATCGATGCTCATGGTTGCACCTCATGGTTGCGTTGGCTGGTGAAGCTGATCGATTTTCAATGAAAAACAAGATGTCTTCCATCAGTACTCTTTGCTTGTTACGCACAAAGATGATATCCTTCGTCAGTTCACCTTGGTTGCGTTGGAGACGCAATCGTCTTTCACGTTGGTGCAATTTTATCACACAATTGGCTATGAACCAAATGTTTCCTCGAAGAAGGATCGACGTTGGTACTAAGAGCATAAATTTTGTATTGATTTCTAAGCCTTCTCACAACTTTGTCTCCAGCTCCCCTATAATTTTATTTGTCCAGCTATTAACTTTGAAAAAATGGTGTGGACTAAAAACCCGGATGGACGTAGTAGCCCTCCATTTTTATTTACTCTGCATATTAGATTTGACTGAACTCAAACTTTGTAATACTCTCAAACCTTTCCGATAATTGAAATTAAAATTCTTTATTTGTACACACTCTCACACGTTTCCGATAATTTGGCGCATGTGTGGTTGTTCACTTAAGGGAGGGTAGTGTACCACACATGAAGGACAGGAAGTGCGACCAGGATGCGTGGGCGTGGATCGTTAGTTCATCGGAAGTAGTACTAGTTTTCTTCACTATACATTAAATAAAGAGTTTCGTTTCGTACTTACACAATTTAAAACGGTGGAGAGAATAAGAAAACCACTCCACTGTATATTAGTCGTATACATGAGAGTACTATGTGGATGCAGCTTCATTGACTTAGTGCACCTGCCTTTGGGTTTATGACAGGTGGGCCCAAAATGTGGCTGGCTCACCTGTCATACAGCCAAAAGCAGGTGCAGTGAAGGTACCGGAGCTCAGTCCATACTACAGTAGTATATATATAAGCGGGAGCCTCAGCGCTTGTTCGCTAGGGTTTGCACTCTCCACACGCTCGCTGCACTACATATATGTTACACGCTGGAGGCTCAGTGTTCATTTGCTAGGGTTTGCTATATTCATAGTCTCTCACCCTCTCTTCACCAGATCTAAACAAGACTGCGTTGGCCTCTTGTCTCTCTCTCCCCCTCACAGCTAGTGAAGGAGGCGTCCGTATCCCGTCGCACCGGGAAGGGGAGGAGGTGCAGCGTTCACTCTATCGCCTTCGGCGAGGGAGACAATCCACTGCCGGCTACGCTATTCTCTTTCACCCAGCGCCTGTGCGGGAGGGCCACCGACCCCTTCTTCCTCGCTATCGTACGTAGTGTGGGCAGATCCGGCCTCCCGCTGCACGCCTTGCCACATCCCGACGACCCTAAGGTATAAGTTTCTTTGAAACCGTCGTTGCTCTGGCTGCATGTGGATCTTTTTCAATTTATAGTCGAATCTAGGTCTTGGTTCAAAGAGGAAAGAAGGGTGCGCTGGGCTGGAGCAAGAATCTAGGACGTGGTTCAATGAGGAAAGGAGGGGTGGAAAGTGGTATAGACTGGCTATCCAACAGCTTTGTAGGTCAAAAAGGGAAAAAGGGGGTAACCCAGTACACACATCTGTAAGGAACCGATCTCTTTGTTGAAAAGGGAAAGAAACTGGGGGGTCGGGTAGTTTGTGCAGGTCTAGATTTGCTACCCTCACATAGGAAAAAGGTTCAAAGAGAACAAATATGGGACCAATGCATATATGCTGCTTGGCTACGTACTCTGCATCACCCATTTATACGTCTGTAACCCAGTACACACATCTGTAAGGAACCGATCTCTTTGTTGAAAAGGGAAAGAAACTGGGGGTCGGGTAGTTTGTGCAGGACTAGATTTGCTGCCCTCACATAGGAAAAAGGTTCAAAGAGAACAAATATGGGACCAATGCATATATGCTGGTTAGCTACATACTCTGCATCACCCATTTATACGTGTGGACGCACATGGTGCTGGCATGTCCCATACAACTATTTTGCTGTTATTAATCTAAGAATGCCGCCGGAAAATTGAAGCAATGCCACTGTTAAAAGTAAATTACATTTTTTAATGAATGTTGTTTCAAGAGAATGTCTCTGTTAATATGAATCAATGCAACCATTTTAGAAATGCTACTATCCTACTTTGTTTTCCATCCAAGATAAGTTAGATGCTTCTTTCTGTCACCGTTTGTTTCATCCTCCTTTATCGGCAAGTAATTGTTTCCTTTTTTGCCTCTGTTAAAATAGGGGTATCGATTCAACTTGTTGCTATTGCGACATTTTGCTTCGCTACTCGAAACACTTATGTTTTAAGAGTGTTTTGTGCAGTTCAACTTGAATGTCACACCGGTGACTTTGCTTAATTTTGGTGGAACTACACAAAAGGAGATTGAGATTTGTTTCCAGTATTCGTGGCGAGTTGTTTCAAATCTTGGTCTCGTCCACATGATGTGCAGTGTGCTTTCAGATGTTGTGCTACTTGTTTTGGTACCGTTTTAAATAAATGTTGAATTGAAGATATTGTATTGCTGTCTTTGCCCATTAAGTAGTGAACAAAAATGGGACCAACCCAGACATGATGCTTGTTGCTTTGTTACAACAAACTCAGCATCACCCCCTTTATAAGCCAGTAATTGATGCCACTCTCAGAATTAACTACTGAATCTTATTTCAAAACTGCAACACTTGTTAGGGATTGGCGGGATTACCATTTTTGTGGCCGCATGTTTCATCCTCCTTTATTAGCCAGTAATTGATTCCTTTTTTGCCTCTATTTAAACAGGGGTATCTATTCAACTTGTTGCTATTGCGACATTTTGCTTCGTTACGCGAAACACTTTGCTTGATTTCAGTGCAACTGCACAAAACGAGATTGGATTTCCTATTCGTGTTGGCAGATTCGTATTTTATCTTGTCTGTCTCATGAAAGGTTAGTACAGGCCTTCATCCACATGATTGTGCAGTGTGCTTTGAGATGTTGTGCTACTTGTATTGGTACTGTTTTAAATAAATGTTGAATTGAATCTATTGTATTGTTGTCTTTTCCCATTAAGTAGTGAACAAAAATGGGACCAACCTAGACATGATGCTTGTTGCTTTGTTACAACAAACTCTGCATCACCCCCTTTATAAGTAGATGGAAGCACATACTGTTGTTGCGCCCACTCTCCCCTGGAACTGTTTATGCTTTTCATTAATCTAATGCCGCTGGTAAAATTAAGCAATGCCACTCTCAGAATTAATTAACTACTGAATCTTAATTAGTTCAAAACTGCAACACTTGTTAGGAATGGTACTATCCTGCTTTGTAGTTCTTTCTACATGTTTAACCAAGGTATTGTTAAGATAATGTCTCTGTTAAAATGAATCAGTTGCATTGTTTTAGGAATGGTACTTTTCTACTTTGTCGTTCTTTATACATGTTGAAACAAGGCATTGTTAAGATAATGTCTCAGTCAATATGAATGAATCACACTGATGGCGAATTGCTACTCTCCTGCTTTATTTCCCATTAAGATAAAGTAGATCAGTAGATGCTTTTCTTCTGGGAGTACAAGTCATCAACAATTATTTCTCAGTAATTGTTTCCCTTATACCTATTGTTGCTTACAGGGATATCAAAATTAAAGCTCGGTTTTATTCCGACTTTGATTTTAGTTGAACTGCACAAAAGGAGCCAATGTGTCCAAGGCAAACTGCTGCATTACTGGGTCCAGTTGGTCGTTCCACTTTGCAGAAAGAAGCAGTCACTGTTTGCGCTATATTACAGAAGGAATGACCAAGAAGCTTTACAGAGTATTATTAGACACCGGTGACATGACTAGTCTGCAGAGAGCATTGGCAATTTAACAACACGTGGAGTGCCCTGGGCAAAAAGTTCCCAAACAAGTACAAGAAGCTACGACAGGACTCCACGATCATAGGCATTACATATTTTTAATGGGAAAAGCTTGTCAAAGTTTAATCATTGATGTTAGCAAGAAGACGTTAGTTTAATATATTGGAATTGGAAAACCTTGTCAAAATTTGCTCATTGATGTTAGCCAGAAGACATGCATTTGATATTTTTGAGTGGGACGCCCTTGCTGTGAGCAGCGTCGAGTGTTTTTTCCTATTCTTGTGTTCAGTTTAGAAGTAAATAGTTACTCTACTGAGATATTCCTGTGTTAAGAGTTTGTTCTGAATATTGTTTATGTAATGTCAGGACTTGTGTTTGATTGCAAAGTTGAGCTTGGAATGTTGTGGCATGCGGCATCACGAGCTGTTCACCGTGCCTCCTGAGAATAATGCTTCGTATTGTTTTGCATGTTGATCTAATGCCAGTGATTTGCTTGTTAAGAAGATCACCCTCTTCTGTTGTTTCCGTGCTTAAGAAGTTCATCGTCTGATGTTTCATTCATAGCCTATACGACAAGTCGGGTAGGTTAGACGTGAAACCATATGATCTTCTGACCAACTCATGATATTAGGCCGTGATTGGATCGTTGTTTTCCAACCAAAACCGCTTGTAAAACTGGCACTTGTAAATTAAAGCAGATGGTCTCGGGCGAAGGCACTTGGTTGGTCGATTTCGACTAGTAAAATATCAGAAGTACTTCACACACGATAAAAACGATGAACGACACTCGGACGATTGCTAATCCAGCCGTTAGCTGTTGTTTCAGCCTTGCCCATGGATGGCATGATACGCACGTCGTGCATGTATCGTCTGGTAATGTCGTCCATATAGCAGTGCTCGTAAAATATACACTGGTCTCTCAAATTACACGCGTAACCCGCCGGTTTTACTTACAGACCTCGGGCCCTCAGTTTCATTACGCCTGTATTTTACGCGTTGTTTCCGATGACGAGTAAATTACACTTGTATGTTAATACAGGTTTGAAATAAACCAGAGCTCCCAAGTGCGGCCTTACCGTTTTATGCCGTCTCAGTTTTTCGAAGGTGCTCATAGGTGTCCGATGATCCTGGCTTCCTGAATGAGCAGCGGACGCTGTATAGACCATCCATAGGGCCCGCGAGGCCCTCTCCGCTGTCCTTCGAGTTGTTGCGCTCGCTGTGGCACCGAACATTGTTAACATCATCAACGAACATGAGGATTCAGGAGATGACTTTATTTTGACTGGATGACACTAGGGACCCACTAGGGCCATAGCCGTACGTACACAAGTGCCTCCTTATTATGTACAACTATTTTTTTTGCTTTCTCCTGGTTTCCTGACATCACGGTCCCACACCATTGTCAACCTATATAGTCAATATAAATGAGAGAATTGCACAAGGTGCGGCCGACATCTGGGACCAAGCAGCTCGAGCAGTATTTGTGTTTTTGAGGCGTGAGCACTGCAGAGTTTTTCTTGGCGATGATTTCGTTGTTGTTCAGAGGAGAGCAGGGTATTAACTGGGCGGGCTGTGGCCCGTCTAGCCCAGGCCAGATATCCAGCCCAAATACTAATTTTTTTCAAGATGAAAATGGCTAGCCCAGCTATACGTCTTTTTGAGGAATACCCAGGCAAGGTCAACTTGTTATTCTCCACCCCGTTGGGCTGCAAATCTTTCCTAGGAGGGATGCATTAGGCTTAACAGGAAAATAGGCTTTAAAAAATAATAAATGGGATGTAATTATAAAAACTGAGCAGTAACTATAAAAAATGCAGCAAACACGAAATTAGTTTATAAAATATTATTTATGAATTTGAAAATCTTAATTTTTCATTGTTGCGCGCGCAATGTTTCATTGGATTTTTACGTAATACAAATTTATATTTAATCTGACTAGAAATTTCGGGATAAAAATATTTCAGATCCCATCAAAATGTGGGAAATTTTATTGAATTTTGTCTTCAATGGTTGGTTGAAATTATTAATCATTGTCCTAGCTAGAAAATGGGATGTACTTTTAACAAACTGTAAATGGGCTGTTGTAAATTCCATTAGAATTCAAAAATGGGCTGTACATTCTTACAAAACGCAAATGGGTTATAAGTTCTCAGCCACACACTTGTGGACCTACTAAGTGACACGTCCCCTAAAAAAATAAGTTGACGCGTATGCAAGGCTTTGCCAGCTTATTATAGTCAACACACGGTTCTAGCAGAAGTGGCCGTTGGATGTCTATTCAACGGATGTCGTGCTTCTTCTTCAATCTCGGATATTCTTAGCTTCGGCCGCCCAAAAAATGATTCCTCCCCCTGACATCTGGGGCGCACCGTTTCGGAGGCTGACCCGTGGGCCTACTAAGTTGGAGCATACCAAGGGCTTTGTCAACTTAGTCAATATAAACGATTCTAGCTTCAGTGACCGTATGATGTCCATCTAATGGCCGTAGTGCTTCTTCAACCTCTTGTCTTCTTGGTCCAGCCGCCCAAAGCAGCGCCGATCGTGCCGCCTGTTCCTGCCTCCCGTGGCCGGCTGTGCTGCCGCGGAGGCCTCACCGTCCCCATACTACTCCCACCGCTGGCCAGGCCATCCCTCCACTCACCCACACCCCCTGTTATTCTACAGCGACGGCAGCCTCACACCGCAGTCGAACCAGTGAACCCTCGTACTCCTCGGCGCGGGCTTCCGCTATTGCGTCTTCCCCGGCTCCACGCCGTCCCCTTCCTAGGCCTCACCGTCGTCCATTGCCCTGGTGCTCTCGGTGCGGCGTGGTCAACGTGGTCAACGACCGACTTCAATCGAAAGAGTACTGCATGTGGAGAGGCTGACAGTTGGGTCCACGGTGGCCGCAAGGAAGTGCCTCCTTATTACGCGTAAAATAATTATTCCTCCACCTGACAGCAGGGACCCACTGGACGGGCCACCTTATTTTGTGAAAAAATGTTTCCCCCCTGACTGCTGGGACCCACCGGACAGGCCACCGTATTTTGTGAAAAAAACATTCCCCCCGCTGTCAGCTCGAACCCACCGGAAGTGCCTCCTTATTACGCACAAAAAAATGAATACTCCCCCTGCTAGCTGGGACCCACCTTGGTGGGAGGCTGACTTATGGGCCTACTAAGTTGACGGGGACGGAGGGCTTTGTCAACTTAGTCAATATGAACGATTCTAGCTCCAGTGACCGTACGATGTCCATCCAAGAGCCGTAGTGCTTCTTCAACCTCTGGTCTTCTTGCTCCAGCTGCCAAAGCAGCGTCGGTCGTGCTGCCTGCTCCTGCCTCCCGTGGCCGATTATGCTGCCGCGGAGGCCTCACCGCCCCCTACTATTCCCACCGCTGGTCAGGCCCTGCGGCGACGGCAGCCTAACACCGCAGCTGAACAAGTGAACCCTCATACTCCTCTCCGCGTGGGCATCCACTGCCGCGTCTTCACCAGCTCCGCATCGTCCCCTTCCTAGGCCTCGCTGTTGTTCCGCCCTGGTGCTCTCAGCGCGGCGTGGTCAACGTGGTCAAGGAACGACTTCCATTGGACGTGGACTGTACGTGGAGAGGCTGGCAGCTGGGTCCATGGCCGCAGCAAGGAGGTGCCTCCTTATTACGCGGAAAATAATGATTCCTCCACCTGACAGTAGGGACCCACCGGACAGGCCATCGTATTTCACAAAAAAGCATTTCCCCCCTGTCTGCTGGGACCCACCAGCTACACCTTCGCACGCAAGGAAGTGCGTCCGGGCAAAAAAAACAATTCACCCCCTGACTGCTGGGACCCATCAGCTACATCTTCGCACGCAAGGAAGTGTCTGACAGTCGAGACCCACCTGGTCGAAGTGTACGTAGCGTTGTTATTCTGGTCGCGAACGTGTACGTACATATATACTGGTGGATGTAGAGGCGCGCACGTGTCGTAGTAGAGGCGCGCACGTAGCATGTACACGTACGTACAACGGCCAGGGTGCAAGAAAGAAAATACGGACACGTATGTGTACATACGGGCAGGGTCTCGAACGCCTACTCGTGCATACGTACGACGAGGGCTCGTGTACATGGCTGGGTCGGAACGGAGAAACAACGTTGTCGTCATGTTCATGGGGAGGCAACGAAATGCGTCGTGTTTATGGGGAGGGCTTGGACGGAACAGGCGATGGAAGCGAGGCCCGGCGTACCGCAAAACGGAGGAAACGGAGCTCCTACGGTCGAAACGGGAGTCCTGTTGATCGGGAGGGGTGTGGCGTACCGCAAAATCGAGGAAACGGACCTTCTACGGTTGAAACGGGGGTCCTGTTGATCGGGAGGGGTGTGGCATAACGCAAAACAGAGGAAACGGACCTCCTACGGTCGAAACGGGTGTCCTGTTGATCGGGAGGGGTGTGGCGTACCGCAAAACGGATGAAACGGACCTCCTACGGTCGAAACGGGGGTCCTGTTGATCAGGAGGGGTGTGGCGTACCACAAAACGGAGGAAACGGACCTCCTACGGTCGAAACGGGGGTCCTGTTGATGGGGAGGGGTGTGGCGTACCGCAAAACGGACGAAACGGACTTGTGTTGGAGCGCTACGGTCGAAAACGGGGTCCTGTTCATCGGGAGGGGTGTGGCGTACCGCAAAACAGGACTCCACGGGATATTGTTCATCTCCACCGTCGACCTCCTCCAGCCTCCACGGGCTACCGTCGACCTCCTCCAGCCTCCACGGGCTCCTGTTCATCCAGCCTCCACCGCGCGCTACTCCACCGGCTACTGTTCAACACTTCAACCACCCCTCCACGGGCACCCCTCCACCGTCTACTGTTCATCCAGCCCTCCACACCATGGGGTCCTGTTCAACCACCCCTCCATGGGTACCCCTCCACTGTCTACTGTTCATCCAGCCCTCCACACCACGAGTCCTGTTCATCCAGAGGCAACGCCACCATTCACTGTTCATCCAAACCCCACCGCAACGCTCACTGTTCATCCAATCGATCGGCTTCAGTTAGCAGCAGTAGCGAAGGAATCGCTCGATAGGTTTCAGTTAACAGCCATCGATCGATCGCTCGGGTTCAGTAACGCGTAGCCTGCAGTGCAATCGCTTGGGTTCAGTAACGCGTAGCCTGCAGTGCAATCGCTCGGGTTCAGTTAGAGCCCAATGCCTCGCTTGGGTTCAGTTAGAGCCAACGCCTCGCACACACGCGTGTACCTTACGAGAGAAACGTGCATTGCTCAGCCCCCGACCTCCCACCGTAATCGGGAACTCCCCTAAATTTTCCTCCCCCTCGCTTCTACCACAGTTTTTTCCGTCATGGACGGCCCAAAGAATGTCATGCAGCTGCGTCTCCGGCCCGCCCAGGACGAAAAGCCTATTTTCTGTCATGATTTTTTGTCATAGAAGTAGGAGCCCACCACATCTATGATAATACCAGGTTTTGTCATAATTATCGTCAAAGAAGTGTCATATGTATGACAGAATTTTTTTTCGTTCGGCCCAAAATGTCACAGATGTGTCTTTTTTTAGTGGGAGTAGCAATCAACCATATGAGCTCACAGATCAGAGCACCAATCAACCATGCATCTACATCAAACCCTAACTGCAGCTCAGATCTAGCTAGAAGGAACAGAGAGAAAGGAGGGTTGAACTCACAAAGGCCATGGCTGCAGCTCGAGGACGAGGGGGCAACGGTCGTAGAAGATCACCGCCGGTCGGTGAAGGACCGCTGGCCGATGAGGATGCGCCGCTTACCTGCTCGTCGGTGCCGATGCGCGTCGGCCGGGAAGCTCGAGAGGGGGGAGAATGGTGGCGGGAGTTTGGGCGGTGATGGAAGGGGCTAAATAGGGCGGACTCGACAGGGGGGTGAGCCGAAATCCTCCTGCCGATTTTTCGGCGACGCGGGCGAGCTCGCGCCATCTCCCTGGTCGCACAAGGAGAGAAGCGTGTCGCCCTCCCCTGCGTCGCCCGAGCCAGGCTCGCGAGCTACTGCTGATTCAGGCGTTTCCCCTAGGCCTGGCCTGGAGCTGCTTTAAGTTTCGTGTCATGCGGGCCGCACAGTAAACAAAGGCAACCAAACGATCCTCTTTCATCCCGTGCGGGCCAGGCTGAGCCATATGCAGGCAACCAAACATGCCCTAATTGGGTTGGCCCATTTGTAGTACTGCTGAGGCAATATGAGCTTCTTCTCTGACGAGCACCTCAATGGCGTTGGACATTGGTCACAACCGTTAATTTTGGTGTGTGCAGGGATCCTTATGGACCTGGCACGACACAACCCGTTTATAAATGGGTCGTGTCGTGCTGGCATGCACGCCGCACTTTCAGGCCCAAGTAAGACACATTAGGTAAGCGTGCCAGCCCATGACCTGTTTATCCGTTATGGGGTGCCTGCTTGCCAATTTGGACTGTTGTTAGGCTTTTGGGCTGTTTTTTTTGCTTATATATATATAAAATAATGCTGAAAGAAATCGAAATCACTAGTCAAGGAGTACTCCTTGCGGAGATCACTCCAACTTCCCCAGGTTGCGACAAGTGGCGCGCTGCATGTGCGCCACTTGTCGCAACCTGGGAGTTTTCTTTTTTTCGTAGATCCGTTTATTCAAACTGTTTTATCTCTTAAACCGTGCGTCCAAATTTCGAACCGTTTTTGCTGTTGGATTCCTCGCGTCGAGATCTTCAAAACTAGATCCCATGTTGATAGGTTTTGACGAACTTTTTTTTCACGAAAAAACCGGACGAAAAAACCAAACCGGGAGCATGGTTTTTTTCCCTTTCGGAAAGAGGCACGACCATGACTCTCGCGGAAGCAAAACCGTGCCTCTCGCGAAAGAAAAATAAATAGAAAACGCATTTTTTTTGTTTCCGAGGAGGCACGGCCATGACTCTCGCAAAAGCACAATTGTGCCTCTCGCGGAAGCAAAACCGTGCCTCTCACGAAAAAAATAAAAAACGTGTTTTTTTTGTTTCCAAGTGGCACGGCCGTGACTCTCGCAAAAGCACAACCGTGCCTCTCGCGGAAGCAAAACCGTGCCTCTCGCGAATGAAAAAAAAACAGAAAAAGCGTTTTTTTTCGTTTCCAAGAGGCATGGCCGTGCCTCTCGCGAAAAAAAGGTTTTTTGCGCAAATTTTTTTTTCTAATTTTTTTTATCAAAAAGCTGGGGAAGACCGGCGAAAAACCAAAACGTCAAAAAAAACCCCAAAAAAACCCGGTTAAAAAGCCGAAAACGCGTGCAAAAAAATAAAATAAAATAAAATCTGGAGGGAGTGCCCAGAGCACGACATGTGGCGAATGACTAAGAACGCACCAAATGGCACTGATCGTTGCGAGACTCCCAAAGGAGCGCTCGTTAATTAGTTGCTCCCGAAAGAAATAAGATAAACTAAACGTGTCATGCCAGGCGGACACGCGGGCCAGTGCCTGGGGCGCAGCCCGTTTAGCCATGTGCCAGTCCGGGCCCATGACATGGCGGGCATGGCGTGCTAATGAGCCGGCACGTCAAGGACGGCCCAACTGACCAGGTTTGCTCCCACCGTCCACGGAGGCACAGACTCCTCCGCTCCGGGTTTCCTTGTCTTGTCCACACAGTCCACACTAACTAGAACCGCCGCGCACTGCCGCTCTCTCTCGCGTATCGACCAAAGAGCAACCCGACGGCCGTGGTGATGGAGGCGATGGGGAAGCAGCAGAGGGAGGAGGTGCTCCTCCGCGCCGCCTCCGACGGCAACCTCCGACTCCTCAAGAGTAACCCCGCCTCCTGCTCTTCCTTCTTAGGGTTTGATGATATTAGTAGCTCGACGGATTAGTGCCTGATCTGGCTCCCAATACTCGCATTGCGTGCGTGCGAGAAGAGATGGCGCGCTGGATGGGGTCAGGGGGCCAAGGCGAGGCCGCCGTACTTGCGGCGGTGGAGGACGGCGAAGGGGGTCGCCCGCTGCACCTGGCGGCCGGGGCGGGCCGGGTCGAGGTCTGCAGGTACCTCGTCGAGGACCTCCGCCTCGATGTCAATCAACTCAACTGTCAAGGTGACGCACCCTTCCCTGCTTCCCTAGCCTTCGAGTCAATTTAAAGAGAGAGAACTTTAATAATTAATTTGTTACTACCATGTGAAATTTCCCTTTTAGGCTTCAAATTTGGTACATGTTGTGCACATCTGTAAATTGTGCTCAGGTCATAAGTGGAGTTAAGATATCCAATATATGCACACAGCCATGCACCATACCACACAAATCGATTTTCTTCGGATATGTTATACTCTTATATGGGCAAAGTGCTATTGGTGGACTGTATGTATCAAAAGTTTCTCCTCTGTCTGTCCTCGTGCAAATTTGAAACAGTAAACATTGTGTCAGGTCAAAAGACATTTGATACTGCATTAGGGGTTAGTTAAATTCTCTTTGGACATTTGGTTCTTTTGTCTATGACTGACCGATGCCTTGTCGATGTGAACCTTTTTTGTGTTGAGGGCAGGATTGGTGTGAATTTGTTGAGCTCCTCGTGTTTATCTTTCCGGTTGTTGCAGGTCACACGCCACTGTACCTTTCTGCCTATTTTGGGAGAGCTGCTGCTGCAACATATCTTCTTGATCATGGTGCCGATCCACTAGCTAGCAAACTACGGTCACCTCTTTATGGCGCTGCAATGCAAGGTCTCTCTCTTTATCAACAAGCTAGTATGCTACTTATTTACCCTATGTGTCAGTGCATACATAGTCAATTTGTTTTTTTGCCTTAGAAAGCCACATCATTGGATAAAAGCAGCATTAGACTCTGAAAAACATTTGATAGATCTAGAAGAGCAAGAAGAACTGGAAAGGGATTCGGGAGACGTGATTTTCTTCTTTGATTCTGTCAACTATTTGTGGAAATGGGCATGGCTAACCTAAATTATCAAAATATCTTTGATACCCAGTTACCCACATGCTATATCTTTTTTTATCTTAAATTTTGATACCATCTATCCCCATTCCATCACAAACCATGCATTGGAATGGATGAAAATTTTATATCCCACCTATAACCCGCATCCTCATATCTCTCTATTCAGTACCTTACTATTCATATATCCCGATATTTCTGCCCAGTGAACAGCCCGATCTGATGCATAAGATGATCCCTTGTAGATTTTCCGGGGTTTATTTTTCCTACATGTTTGATAGTTGTCCTGAGCAGGTTCCTCAATTTGTGCACTACATTTGTAAGCTTTGTACTACAACAGCAACAACAAAGCCTTTAGTCTCAAACAAGTTGGGTTAGGCTAGAGGTGAAACCCATAAGATCTCGCGATCAACTCATGGTTCTGGCACATGGATAGCCACGCACCCTTGTCCATGGCTAGTTCTTTGGTGATACTCCAATCCTTCAGATCTCTCTTTACGGACTCCTCCCATGTCAAATTCGGTCTACCCCGACCTCTCTTGACATTATCCGCACGCTTTAGCCGTCCGCTATGCACTGGGGCTTCTGGAGGCATGCGTTGAATATGTCCAAACCATCTCAAAAGATGTTGGACAAGCTTCTCTTCAATTGGTGCTACACCAACTCTATCTCGTATATCATCATTCCGGACTCGATCCTTCCTCGTGTGACCACATATCCATCTCAACATGCGCATCTCCGCCACACCTAACTGTTGAACATGTCGCCTTTTAGTCGGCCAACACTCAGCACCATACAACATTGCGAGTCGAACAACCGTCCTGTAGAACTTGCCTTTTAGCTTTTGTGGCACTCTCTTGTCACAGAGAATGCCAAAAGCTTGGCGCCACTTCATCCATCCGGCTTTGATTCGATGGTTCACATCTTCATCAATACCCCCATCCTTCTGCAGCATTGACCCCAAATATTGAAAGGTGTCCTTCTGAGGCACCACCTGCCCATCAAGGCTAACCTCCTCCTCACACCTAGTAGTACTGAAACCGCACCTCATGTACTCGGTTTTAGTTCTACTAAGCCTAAAACCTTTTGATTCCAAGGTTTGTCTCCATAACTCAACTTCCTATTGACCCTCGTCCGACTATCGTCAACTAGCACCACATCATCTGCAAAGAGCATACACCATGGGATATCTCCTTGTATATCCCTTGTGACCTCATCCATCACCAAGGCAAAAAGATAAGGGCTCAAAGTTGACCCCTGATGTAGTCCTATCTTAATCGGGAAGTCATCGGTGTCGACATCACTTGTCCGAACACTTGTCACAACATTATCGTATATGTCCTTGATGAGGGTGATGTATTTTGCTGGAACTTTATGTTTCTCCAAGGCCCACCACATGACATTCCACGGTATCTTATCATAGGCCTTCTCCAAGTCAATGAACACTATATGCAAGTCCTTTTGTTCCATGTATCTCTCCATAAGTTGTCGTACCAAGAAAATGGATTCCATGATCGACCTCCCAGGCATGAAACCGAACTGATTTTTGGTCACGCTTATCGTTCTTCTTAAGCGGTGCTCAATGACTCTCTCCCATAGCTTCATTGTGTGGCTCATCAGCTTAATTCCACGGTAATTAGTACAACTCTGAACATCCCCCTTGTTCTTGAAGATTGGTACTAATATACTTCGTCTCCGTTCTTCTGGCATCTTGTTTGCCCGGAAAATGAGGTTGAAAAGCTTGGTTAGCCATACAATCGCCGCCCCTAAGGCCTTTCCACACCTCAATGGGGATACAATCAGGGCCCATCGCCTTGCCTCCTTTCATCCTTTTTAAAGCCTCTTTGACCTCAGACTCCTGGATTTGCCGCACAAAACGCATGCTGGTCTCATTAAAGGAGTCATCCAGTTCAATGGTTGAACTCTCATTCTCCCCATTGAACAACTCATCGAAGTACTCCTGCCATCTATGCTTAATCTCCTTGTCCTTCACCAGGGGTTGGTATGCTCTGTCCTTTATGCATTTGACTTGGCCAACATCCCTCGTCTTCCTCTCTCGGATCTTGGCCATCTTATAGATGTCCCTTTGGCCTTCCTTCGTGGCTAACAGTTGGTAGAGGTCCTCATATGCCCGACCCCTTGCTTCACTGACAGCTTGCTTTTTTGCGGCCTTCTTCGCCATCTTGTACTTCTCTATGTTGCCTGCACTCCTATCCAGGTATAGGCGTCTGAAACAATCTTTCTTCTCCTTAATCGCCTTCTGGACATCATCATTCCACCACCAGGTATTCTTAGCTTCGCTTCTCCTTCCTCCGGACACTCCAAACTCCTCCGAGGCCACCTTACGAATGCAAGTCGCCATCTTCATCCACACATTGTCCACATCCCCTCCTTCCTCCCAAGGGCCCTACTTAATGACCCTGTCCTTGAACGCCTGAGCTACCTCCCCTTGAGCTTCCACCACTTCATTCTAGCGACTTTGGCATGCTTATCCCGCTGGACACGAATCCGAAAGCAAAAGTCAACAACCACCTGCTTATGCTGAGGGACAACACTCTCTCCAGGTATCATCTTACAATCTAGGTACACACACCTATCTTCTCTTCTCGAGAGGATGAAATCAATCTGGCTAGAGTGTTGACCACTGCTAAAAGTCGCCAGATGTGATTCTCTCTTTTAAAGAGGGTGTTAGCTACGATCATGTCGTAGGCTAGATCAAAGCTTAAGACATCGTCTCCTTGATTCTTGATGCCATAGCCAAAGCCCCCATGCACCCCTTCAAAATCTGTGTTAGATGTACCTACGTGGCCATTGAGATCACCTCCTATGAAGAGCTTCTCGCCAACCGATACATCCTAACCATGTTCTCCAGGCCTTCCCAGAACTCCCTCTTGGTGTTCTCATTGTGGCCTACTTGTAGCGCGTACACGCTAATAACATTGAGAATTAAGTCCCCAACTACCAACTTTACTAGGATAATCCGATCCCCACGTTTCTTTGCGTCTACCACTCCATACTTGAGGCTCTTGTTGATCAAGATGCCTGCGCCATTTCAGTTTGCAGTCGTCCCCGTGTACCACAGCTTGAAGCCGGTATCCTCCACCTTCTTCGCCTTCTGTCCCCTCCATTTGGTTTCTTGGACGCAAAGGATATCAACACCTTTCCTCGCCGCTGCTTCAACTAGATCCTGAAGCTTCCCTGTCAGAGACCATACGTTCCAGCTACCTAAGCGGATCCTCCTAGGCTTGGCTAGCTTCCTTACCCTTCGCACTCGTCGAGTCAAATGCAAAGACCCTTGCTCATTTTTCACTACATCCGGGCGCCGATGTAGCGTGCCACTAAGGATGCGACGACCCGATCCTCGCTCACTTGCCATCGTATCCAGATCAAGATACGGCGCGCCACCGCCCGGGAGGGAGGGGGTGACGGCTCGGCCCTTGCCCATTTGACACCACACCCGGGTTTCGGTGTGGCGCATCGCCGAGAGGGTTATGCCCCAACAAAAATCTTTTCGGTTTCATCTCCATAAGAGTGGCTGAGTTTTTACGTTGGCTCGCTAAGCCTATCACAACCCTCCTCCTTTACCCGGGCTTGGGACCGGCTATGTTGAGACAACATAGGCGGAGTTATTTGTAAGCTTTAAACTAATGTATCAATTTAAGATGGTAACGGGGTGGCAATTATGGCGATACAATAGGCTTTATAGGCAAGTAGCCAAAAGAAACAAGTGCTTTCTTTCTTTTGCGCAAGGTTATTTCCGAATGTTGGAGTTTTTGGATAAATTGCGAAAGCCAGGACTTGAACTCAGGACCTTAGGCTCCGATACCATGTCAAGCTTCATGCAGTACCCAACGGGCAACAACAATTTTTTGATACATTGCAAAGGTCGGGACTTGAACTCAAGACCTTAGGCTCTGGTACAATGTCAAGCTTCATGCACTAGCCAATGCAACCTAAAGTCCAAACTAATGGAAAGGGCTAGGCAATCCACATATAATACTTCAACAACAATTTCTCCCAAAACAATGTAACAAATTCTCACCTCTAAATACTAAGTTGCAAAAGTACATGATTCCTCTCTGTTAGGAAAGCAACTTATCTCTATTGAAGGCCCAAGGGGCATATATATTACACAAGACTTGAGGTGCAAGGAAAGTAAACATAGTCTAATAAGGACTCTTAGACCAATACTAATACTTCCTAACCCCCCCCCCCTCCCCTCTCAAATGCAAAGCGTATGCAATAGCATTGCATTTGAAGAAGTTTAACACTAGAAGAAGAAAGACAATAATCCAAATCTGCATCTTGAGTGTCGTCGTAGCATGAAGAGTCTTCAAAACCTATCGAGTCGCCAAACGGGATAACGAAGAAATGGCACATCAGAGGAAGACACCACATCACTTGAAGATACAAGAGAAGTATCAAGAGAAGATGGCACATCAAGAGAATGAA
Organism: Triticum aestivum; assembly: GCF_018294505.1. NCBI lineage: Eukaryota > Viridiplantae > Streptophyta > Magnoliopsida > Poales > Poaceae > Triticum > Triticum aestivum. Next base: position 622,162,091 of record NC_057807.1, on the reverse strand, counting down.
GCATTACTTAAAGAATCATGGCCCATAGGCGAAAGAAGCTCGGCGGCAAGATAATGGGCTTGGATCAACAATGCAAAGGAGGCCACGAAAATCCTATTGAGAGGACAATGACCAGGAAAAGGCTGACGGACAAAAGTTTGGTCGACTCACATGGCATAAGAAACACAAAATATCAATGAATTTGGTGGACGCAGTGGAAAACAAAGAAAAATAGAAAACACGTAGTATGGTAGATGCAATCAACACAACCTGCAAAAGACGCCGGAAGAGACGATGGCATAGGTGGACGAGCATCAAGCACAGAGCCGACGCATGTGCTAGATGGGGCCAATATAGGAAACACCATCGAGAATCAGCGGGCAGTGTGGGAGATGCATACCCGACAAGAACATCATGCCTCTTTTTTTGAGTAAGGAAACAAGCTGGGTCAAACCAGGAGAGAAGCACGGAGAGCAGTGGACAGCCTCGGCCTTGGAAACTTGGGACGGCAGCGGCAGCAGCAGTAGTAGACAAGCAGCGCACTAGCAGCGACTCCAACTCCAAAGAGATCCTAGCGCGAGACCAAGTTGCAGGGCGAAGCTAAAAGGCCGAGTAGTAGTAGCAGCAGGTCCAAGCAAGAAGCAGAGCCACACACGGCTGCACTGTGGGAGGAGAACAGCCGTGGAAGACCACGGTACTTGGTGGCGCGCGAAAAAGAGCATTGGCGGACTGCCCGCGTTGGCGCTGATGGACGGGAGGAGCAGCACGGCGCCTTTGAGGTGGAGTCATCGTGCCTGGGTGGAGGCGCGGATCTGGAGTCGTGGGAGCGGTCGTCGATGAACAACACGTGCGGCCGTTGAGGACCCCAATCCAGAGGCGATGCATGGCTGCCCAGCAGCGACCATGTAGAGGCCCAACGGCGCATCGACACAATGGGCCCAGGTTGATGCAGGGGACGGCTGGGCTGAATTCCGCTGAGGTCGAAGGAGACGGCCATCACCTGGTTGGAGCGAAAGCAGAGGAAATCTTTCGTGGGAGATCCATGAGAAGTCACGAAACAAGCACAAAGCACAAGCGACGTGCGGATCATCACAGACCGGAAAAAAAATCGATCGGGAGAGAGGACGAGTTGCGGCGTCTGGGGGAGACCTAAACCTAGGCTCTAATACCATGTTAGGAAAGCAACTTATCTCTATTGAAGGCTCAAGGGGCATATATATATATATATTACACAAGACTTGAGGTGCAAGGAAAGTAAACATAGTCTAATAAGGACTCTTAGACCAATACTAATACTTCCTAACACTCTCATCCTGCAATTTATCACCAAATGTTTCAAACTTGTAGTTTGCTTTGTAAAATTTGGAAATGCAGTCAGAGTTCCAAACTTCCAGTGAAGTTCAATGAAAAAAGAAAATAATACTCTATTGGTTAGTATTATGCGGGAATAAGGCCTTGCAGCTGCAGGTTAGCAGGTGCAGTGATCCTACCGGTGGTAGGAGACACCGAATCATCCTTAAGAGGTAACTGGATAAACCGTTTTCGTAAGGGTTTTGCTAATTCTCGGTCAGTGCGAGTTTAGCCTTAGGATATCTTTTTTGTTTTATCTGGTTATGAAATCAGTTTTGATTTGTCCCATTAGATGAAATCAATGCCCCAGATCATCGACAGAAAAGTAAGCATTTCTTGGTCAACTGGTCCAAATCAGGCCCATTCCTTTGAACTAGTCATTAGCTTTCTTTTGAGAAGATTAGTCTTGCTTTTGTCAACATTTGTTTGGAAGCCTCTGTCTCTATTTGAACAGACTTGGTAAGGAATAAAGTAGGTGAGAAACACACCGTCTTAGCGACCGACAGTTGACTACAATAACACCAGTACACCACTCTTGGCAAGTGTGATGCTTGATGTTTCTGTTTTAGCATATCTTGCCATATGCTTTTTATGTGATGTCCATCAAACAAAGCTGTCGTATATATGATTTGGATGATGGCTGAAGAAACATTACCGAGTGTGTGGAGAATAACTTTGAGGTTTGGAATTTTAAAATTGGATACCCCATGTTATCCAAGGTGTTGGTTAATCTTAGAAGCTCAACGTTGACGACTTTTTATATTTCTAAGGTTTAGATAAACAAGTAATGGAAGTTTAAATAGTCCCAATCCGATCACTTTCCAAAACCTGGTCCTCAATGGGATATGTGGTGACCAAAAAGGTTTACTGGGCAGTTCATGATCACAAAACTGAAAACTGGTGCAGAGTTCATTTCTAATGCAGATGTAAAGTCACATGTTGGAAAATATTCTTGTCTCATTTTTTTTTTAAACTTCATTTTCCAGGGCATTGTGAAATGTTAGAAATGCTGCTTTCAAGAGGACTCGATGTGGATTTAAATTCTGTACAAGGGACGGCATTGCATGCAGCTGCTTGTTATAAACAACATGGCATGATGAAGATTTTGTTGGAGCACCATGCCGATGTAAGACCCTGTTTCTTGGTTCTCTCCTCTGCAGTGCAAAAGAAAACTCTGGAACGGAATATCTTGTGGCCAGTGGTACTCGTGCTCCATCTGTATATTCTATTTGGGACTATAATGCACTGGAACGGAAAGTCTCGTCGCCTTTGATACTTGTGCTCCATCTGAACAATGGTTTGTGCTGTATAGAAAGCAACAGAAATTCATCATGGACAGTAATTAGTTATCCTAAAGTGAAACGTGCTCACTTCCCAGAAGCCAAGTACATGTTGTGTCTAATTTCTATATAAATATATTTCTTTCTGTTCCTTCAGAAATACCAATATATTTCACACACCACAAGCTGATTTTATTTCTCTGTTGGCGTATCTCAAAAGAAACTCTTTATTGGCCCCTCTTTTTTTGCCAAGTGTAAGTGATCGATTCTTCCACTTTTTGCAGCCTAACAAGGTTTGCTATCTTAATAATACCCCGTTGAGTTTGGCCATGCGGCAGCGGGACATGTCTACAGAGTTGTTGGAATGTGCCAAGCTACTCATAAAGGCTAGTACTCTTTCTTCATATGGAGCTTTCTTAAAGTTTTCTCTTAAGGCACAGCTTCATTTCCTTTGTGTATATGTTTTCCGTGACTGACATATCAAACATTAAGTCAAACAAATGATCAAATAATATTCATTTGCACAGGCTGGTGCTGATGTGAATTTTATTGACCTTGATGGTGATAGTTACGTGACAGTGGCAGCGAAGTTCGGCTATCCTGGCATCATGAAGTGCTTATTAGATGCTGGTGCTAACCCCGATATTCCAGATGAAGTGCGTTTTATTCATTTTCTTCATTTTCTGTTGTCACTTATCATCATCTACTTTTCATGCGTACACTGTTAGTTAGCTGAACATTGTTCCCTTGTTTCTCTTTGAGGTCATAGAATCTTGACAGATTAGGTTAATCTTCTTACGAACACTTTTTTTGATGCCAGGAATAGGCTTGCATGAGGGGAAACACTATGTTTTTAGCAAAACTTACAACATCAAATACATATTATTTCAACTTTCTTACCTTATATTATCATTCAACCTGAAAGGTTGTGACGCCTATGATCAGTACAGATCTTCTGCTACTTCAGTTCTTTCGGGAGTAACTTTCTAAGTGGTGGCTGTGGGACGACTCCTGTCTTGCTCCCGGGCAAGCGAGCCGGGACTACCTCTAGCCACCGCCACTAGCATAGCCCAACAGCGCTCTTCCTTGCTGCCGTCGCCGCCCAACCCATCTCCTCCCTCAGCAACAATGCCGCCGCACAAGAACACAACCTACTGGCTGAACACGGCGGCGGAGCCGAACGTCCCATCACTTACGCTGCGCAACCGCGGGGCGAACTCTTCCCACTGTGCACTAGCCATGGTAGCCGTCGGCTCCTCCTGCGGCGCCAGCGGATCTGGCGGGCACGGGGGATACAACGCATCCCGTGATCCAGGCCCCACGTCCCGGTGAAGGAGGAGAAAGCCACCCCCGTCAGCCTAGCTGGCCCCCTTGTCTGGGTGAACGACATCGTCCCCTTCGCGATCCAGCTGGAGCACGAGGACCCGATCCATGCCGTGCTCCAGCTCACCACCGTCGAGGCTTGCAACAGAGGCGCGCATCGTCTGTGAGTACGACACCGCACTCACCGACAAGGAGGAGCAGTCGTGAGTCCGGCCCCTACGCCTACTTCCAGGATCTCTCGTCCGAGGAGGACGTGGAGGACGACGACGAGGGTGACAACTAGACTGCGCCGGCCACCGAGTAGTTCAGGTAGTCTAGGTAGCAATGTCGCTCGAATAGCGACGTTGCTTATTTTGAAAATGTCGTTAAATGACATTTGTAGTCGCTAATTTTATGTAAGGCGACACATTTTGGCCACTAGTATAGTTTCTATTAATTTGTCATGTGTTTGCTATGTCCAAGTTGAGCTTAAATTGCCCCTACATTTTTGAGGAAAATGACAAAAAAAAGAGCAAATAAAATGAGGAGATATGGAGGCCGCATTATGGAGACTCTGTGTTTGCGCACACCTGCTGTGGCCTCCATATCCATATGGAGCGCGCTCCATGTGGCGGATGGCGACCGCTCTGCTAGAGTTGCTATTATATCACCGGAATTGTTGCCATAAATTTGCTTGTGTCCAGGTCATACCAAAGTAGGGTGTACAAATCTATTAAGATGTAGTTATGTATGGTCATTTCTCTCACATTTATTTTGGTGTACAAATCTCTAGTCCTGGCTGGTTTCGTTTTTTTTTCCTTCCATGTATATTTTGGCGTTCATGTCATCTTCATCCTATTCTATTTTGAAAAGCTTATGCAATACAAGCATATTAGTTGAAGCTTTCTGTTATTAATGTTACTGTACTTAATGTAACCTTTGCCTTACAAATTTCGTTAGGAAGGATGATATTGTTCCAGCATATTTGTCCTTGCATAGTGATTCTCTTGAAGTCTATCCAGCCATTTGGGTTTGAGATGTTAGACTGTGATTCCTCATTATTAATGATGGAAGTCTTCCAACTACATTGTGTATTTATATTTGGTATTTACATTTGCAGTATGGTAGAACACCAGTTGAATTTGCTGCCTCTAACGGCAGTAGGGATATGGTTGAAATGTTATTCCCTTTAACTTCTCCTATTTCAACGCTGCCGGACTGGAGTATTGATGGAATCATTTCTCATGTGAAACACTATGGTTTGAAGCCGAGGGTATGTGTTTCCTTCTGTGCTCACTTGCAGTTCTATATGTTATTTATCATCACCCTGTAGTTCTGTTCTTTTGCAGTTCTGCCTATCATTTAGAGTAGACATAGTTTTAATTGATGATTAATTTGAACTCCATTGTGCAAACAAAACATTCATGAAAATTTTACTTTTGGTGCATTACATCACTATTAGCAAACTTCTAGTCTTTGTGTATGACCGTACGGTGAAATATTAATGTGCTAGACTTAACAAGTTATCTTGGATGATATTGTGCCAATCCCTGCAACTCCGTAGTCAGGACAGCAGATTTTATTACGAATTATGATACACCCTGCAACACTGCAGTACAGCACATTTTTCTAGTTTTATACAATTATTAGGCGATATAGGCTGAGATTTTCAAATTTGTACGCTTTCCATGTTTTACATTACAGGCTAGTTGTACATATTTGTTCCAACCACATTTTTTTTGTTGTGATCAGGATAAACAAAAGTGTGCGAAGAGAAGAACTGAACTGAAACAGAAAGCTTTAAAGGCTTTTAAGGAAGAGGAATATTTTATAGCAGCACTGCTGTATAGTTGTGTAAGTCACTAGGGCCCATTTTTATTGCCTGAAGGAGTGACGGGTGTTTTTTATATTTGTAAACTGTTAATTGGTCCACACTATATTTTTTGTTCACACCGAAAATAAGGTCTACAAAGGTTCATGTTTTGAAATGTATGTGCTTGTCCAATACATTTGCTGGTTTCATGTGTACTGGGATCACTATATCGATCAGAATAACACTATCTGAGCGTCATCCTCATTGATTGATTTATTGTCTTGGAGTACTCTGTTTTAGGTATTGCTAAAAGCTGCATGTGATTGATGTGTTGTAGGCAATAACACTTGACCCGAGTCCAGATGAATATGCAACCCTATTGGCAAATAGGAGTCTCTGCTGTTTGCGCACCAAGAACGGAAGAGCTGCTCTCCCTGATGCTACCATGTGCAGAAGGGTGCGACCTTTTTGGCCAAAAGCCTGCTATCGAGAAGGGTCAGCTTTTATGTTATTGAAGGTAAAAAGAACACAGTAGTTTTCAAGAATCGTGATCATGATCATAGAAGAACTGATCATCTTCTGTTGTGTACTTGTAGGACTATGAGAAAGCATGCAAGGCTTTTGCGGATGGCTTGAAGCTTGACCCTACAAATGGTGATCTTGCAAATGCTTTAAGGTAACTGGTCCATTTTTTCATGATGATGATGTGTAAGGGTTACATGCTGCAGTCCCCTGCTTCATAAGTTAAGTGAAGGATAAATGGTATCTTGAGAGACAATTATTTGTGTGCATGGAAGATGGTCTCCATCTCTAGAGGAATACGATTTAATCGCGGAAAGAGGAATATTACAGGGAAGATGCTTCACTCAAGTGTGTCAGAGTTTTTTTTTTCTCCTTGAGCTGGAGCGATATACTCGCGGAAAGAGCACCTAGTGTTGATCTGCGTATTATTGTGATTGATCTTCAGGGCAAGTTGTACACAGATTCCTGAGAATGCTCATGTTCGTAATATTTTGTTCGCAGGGAAGCCCAAGAAGCTGCGAAGGATGCTCGTCGCCCTGAAAATTGACTGATGTGTCAAACCTTACATGCAGAATCTGAGGCTCTGTTTTGTTGCTAAGCACCTTTTGTCCATCCTGAAAACTTCTGCCAAGAATATCCCGTGGTCGTTTAAGACTTCCGTTGCACCCATCGTTTGTAAATATAACTGGGGATGAACTCGCTGACCATAGTATCTTCATTCCAGTGCATGTGTTGACAAACTTTATCGTCACAGAACGTACGGCATAGTCCGGTCACCGAGAAGCGCTGGAGGCGGAGCAGTATGTAATTGGCTCATTAATTCTTCCTTCCCCTTACCTTCGCGGGAAGTGGTAAATGATGAAATTTGGACTTGAACAACCTTAGTCTCAGGTTGTCTAAAGGTTGGTGAATTGAGCAAAAGATCCAGCGAACTGTTTATTTTATTGCCTTGTGTGATTTTTTTTCAGTGTTTCTTTTTATTATTTGTTTGGTGTTTTCGTTGGATTTAAATTCATATAAATTCCTCTAGGTATTCTCCTACAATCCCCTGGTTCAAATCTTTCCTATGTCATGTCGGTAGAGCCCATAAATATTTTTACTACAATCTATTTTGGCCAAAAAGCAAATGAGCCTTTTTTATTTTCCAAAACCCCCTAAAATAGAGGTTTGAACTAAAAGTATTTATTTTTTAAAGAAATAGTTTATTAAAAATCATTTCTGAGGTCTACTATATGCAAGACCACTCCCTTCAAAAATATTATTTTGAATAGTATGTAAAATGCATTATTTCTTTCTTTTTCAAAGGGCAAAAATGATAATTATATAGGGAAATATTTTTCATTTTTTTGAAAAATCCCCAAAATTGAAGCAAGCCATATATTGATGTTCTACACCTCATATCTGAGTCTCACCACATGGTCATATTCAAAATATTTCTCAAACAACTTTTGTTCAAACTTTGTATTTCAAGTTTGCTCCATAAAAAATGTTTGCAAACTCATGAACTAATTCCTACAGCTTCCCCTCTTCGCTCTGTAGTCCACTATACCTTTTACGAGCGTTGAACAGTGCATGTTTTGAGCACAACCTCCTCTTTTCTTCTCTGTCCAGAATTGGCATCCAATGCCTTGACATTGCACCCAGTCAAACCTCCTCTCTGACCCATCTCATTTTCAGTGGACCCTTGAACCCTCCAAACATCACCTTCGCATCTCCATCTTTTCTCTCTCTTTCTCGCCATTTCCACCTTGGACGAGCTCTGGTGCCAAGGGCATGCATAAGGGAGAACGACTGGCCGGGCCCTTTGGTACTATAGCGCGAGATACTGTAGGGGCGGTTCACTATAGCACGCGGTTCAAAAACTTGAAACATTTTCGATTTTCAATAAACTACAAACATTTTTTCAAAAGTTGAGCAACTTTTCTGAAAATTGTGAACAATTTTTTAATGCAAACACCTTTTGAAATTCCAATTTTTTTTTGAAATTTCGAACGTTCTGAAATTTGTGTACTTTTTTTTGAAATTGTGAATACTTTTTTCAAATGCAGACATTATTTGAAATTGTTAACATTTACTAAAAATGTAAGTTAAATGTTGAAAAAACACTAACAATTTTGAAATCCCAGATATTTTTTAAAAGAACACGAACATTGCTTGAATTTGTGAACATTTTTTTAGAAACAAGAAAAAAATTGAATTTTTTGAAAAAGAACAATAAACTTGAGAAAAGGAAAATAAAAAAACTAATGAAAACCAGAAAAATAAACAAAAAACTGGAAAACCGGTAAGGAAAAACAACAGAAAAAGGAGAACCAGTTCAGGACCAAAACCAGTCAGCAACTTTTTTCTTTTGAGGGGTACCGGTCAGCAACTAAGGTCGTGTACTAAGTTCTCTTCTACAACTGGGCCGGCCCATCTTGTTCTATCGGTCTATGCGAAACAGCGGGAATTTGCCGCATAATGCAACAAATAGGAAATACTGATTCTCTTAGCTACTTTCATGTAGGTATATATTTAGTTGATATGAACGAGAGCAACTAATTGAGGAGCACTCCTTCGGGAGCCTCTCGGCCGCCACCATGTGTTGCGATCTACGCACTCTCTTCGGCTTTTATTTTTTAGTTTTTTTGGCACGTGTTTTCTGCTTCTTAGATGGATTTTTTTTCAGTTCTTTCGGCTTTTTGGTTTTTCACTGGTCATTCTTAGCTTTTCAACATAAAACTTTTATGCGAAAAAACGTGTCCTTTTGTTTCCGTGAGAGGCATGGCCGTGCCTCTCGCAAATGGAAAAAAATGTTTTTTTTCTTGAGAGGCACGATTTTACTTCCACGAGAGGCATGGCCGTGCCTCGCAAACGGAAAAAAGTGTTTTTTTGTTCCTTTTTTTCCTTTCGTGAGAGGCACGTTTTACTTCCGTGAAAGGCATGATTTTGCTTCCGTGAGAGGCATAATTGTGCCTTACCGAAAAAACGCGTGTTCTTTTTCTTTTCTTTTTTTAGAGGCACGATTTTGCTTTCACGGGAGGTACGGCTATGTCTCTCGGAAACAAAAAAAAATATGTTTTATTTTTTTTCTTCCAAGAGAGGCAGAGTCGTGCCTCTTGGAAAACAGCTTTCGGAAAAGAAAAAAAATGTTCCCCTAGTTCGTTTTTTTCTGAGAAAAAAGTTCGTCAAAACTTATCAATATGGAATCTACCTTTGAAAATCTCGACGCGAGGAATCCAACAGAGAAAACGATTTAAACGATAATACGTTTTGAATAAACAAGTCTATGAAAAAAGAAAACTCCCAGATTGCGACAACTGACACACATACAATGTGTCACTTGCCACAACCTATGAGGATGGAACTGACCTATAAAAAAAGTGAAGGGGAACGTAGCAGAAATTCAAAATTTTCCTACGTGTCACCAAGATCTATCTATGGAGAGACCAACAACGAGGGGAAGGAGAGTGCATCTACATACCCTTGTAGATCGTTAAGCGGAAGCGTTCAAGTGAACAGGGTTGATGGAGTCGTACTCGTCGTGATTCAAATCACCGATGATCAAGTACCGAAAGGACGGCACCTCCGCGTTCAACACACGTACAGCCCGGTGACGTCTCCCATGCCTTGATCCAGCAAGGAGAGAGGGAGAGGTTGAGGAAGACTCCATCCAGCAGCAGCACAACGGTGTGGTGGTGATGGAGGAGCGTGGCAATCCTGCAGGGCTTCGCCAAGCACCGCGAGATATGAGGAGAAAGAGAGGGAGGGCTGCACCAACGGGCAGAGATAGAATCACGTGTTATGTGCAGCCCCGGGCCTCACTATATATAGGGAAGAGGGAGGAGGGTGCGCCCCCTCTAGGGTTCCCACCCTAGGGGGTGCGGCAGCCCTAGATGGGAAAGGGGCGGCGGCCAAGGGAGGATTCCCTCCCCCCCGAAGGCACCTAGGAGGTGCCTTCCCCTCCTAGGACTCTTCCTTAGGGTTCCCCCTTCACCCTAGGCGCATGGGCCATGAGGGAAGTGGCGCCCCAGCCCACTTTGGGCTGGATCCCTTCCCACTTCAGCCCATGGGACCCTCCGGGATAGGTGGCCCCACCCGGTGGACCCCCGGGACCCTTCCGGTGGTCCCGGTACAATACCGATGACCCCGAAACTTGTCCCGATGGCCGAAATAGGACTTCCTATATATAAATACTTACCTCCGGACCATTCCGGAACTCCTCGTGACGTCCGGGATCTCATCCGGGACTCCGAACAACATTCGGTAACCACATACAAACTTCCTTTATAACCCTAGCGTCATCGAACCTTAAGTGTGTAGACCCTACGGGTTCGGGAGACATGCAGACATGACCGAGATGTTCTCCGGTCAATAACCAACAGCGGGATCTGGATACCCATGTTGGCTCCCACATGTTCCACGATGATCTCATCGGATGAACCACGATGTCAAGGACTCAATCGATCCCGTATACAATTCCCTTTGTCTAGCGGTATTGTACTTGCCCGAGATTCGATCGTCGGTATACCGATACCTTGTTCAATCTCGTTACCGGCAAGTCTCTTTACTCGTTCCGTAACACATCATCCCGTGATCAACCCCTTGGTCACATTGTGCACATTATGATGATGTCCTACCGAGTGGGCCCAGAGATACCTCTCCGTTTACACGGAGTGACAAATCCCAGTCTCGATTCGTGCCAACCCAACAGACACTTTCGGAGATACCTGTAATGCACCTTTATAGCCACCCAGTTACGTTGTGACGTTTGGTACACCCAAAGCATTCCTACGGTATCCGGGAGTTGCACAATCTCATGGTCTAAGGAAAAGATACTTGACATTAGAAAAGCTTTAGCATACGAACTACACGATCTTTGTGCTAGGCTTAGGATTGGGTCTTGTCCATCACATCATTCTCCTAATGATGTGATCCCGTTATCAATGACATCCAATGTCCATGGTCAGGAAACCGTAACCATCTATTGATCAACGAGCTAGTCAACTAGAGGCTCACTAGGGACATAATTGTGGTCTATGTATTCACACGTGTATTACGATTTCCGGATAATACAGTTATAGCATGAATAAAAGACAATTATCATGAACAAGGAAATATAATAATAATACTTTTATTATTGCCTCTAGGGCATATTTCCAACAGTCTCCCACTTGCACTAGAGTCAATAATCTAGTTCACATCGCCATGTGATTAACACTCACAGGTCACATCGCCATGTAACCAACATCCAAAGAGTTTACTAGTGTCATTAAACTAGTTCACATCATCATGTGATTAAGACTCAATGAGTTCTGGGGTTTGATCATGTTCTGCTTGTGAGAGAGGTTTTAGTCAACGGATCTGTAACATTCAGATCCGGATGTACTTCGCAAATTTCTAGGTCATATTGTAAATGCTGCTTCCACGCTCCACTTGGAGCTATTCCAAATGGTTGCTCCACTATATGTATCCGGTTTGCTACTCAGAGTCATTCGGATAGGTGTTAAAGCTTGCATCAACGTAACCCTTTACGCCGAACTCTTTATCACCTCCATAATCGAGAAACATATCCTTATTCCTCTAAGGATAACTTTGACCGCTATCTGATGATCCACTCCTTGATCACCTTTGTACTCTCTTGCCAGACATGTGGCAAGGCACACATCAGGTGCGGTACTTAGCATAGCATACTGTAGAGCCTACGTCTAAAGCATAGGGGACGACCTTCGTCCTTTCTCTCTTTTCTGCCGAGGTCGAGCTTTAAGTCTTAACTTCGTACCTTACAACTCAGGCAAGAACTTCTTCTTTGACTGATCCATCTTGAACACCTTCAAGATCATGTCAAGGTATGTGCTCATTTGAAAGTATTATTAAGCATTTTGATCTATCCTTATAGATCTTGATGCTCAATGTTCAAGTAGCTTAATCCAGGTTTTCTATTGAAAAACACCTTTCAAATAACCCTATATGCTTTCTAGAAAATCATTTCTGATCATCAATATGTCAACAACATATACTCATCAGAAATTCTATAGTGCTCCCACTCACTTCTTTGGAAATACAAGTTTCTCATAAACTTTGTATAAACCCAAAATCTTTGATCATCTTATCAAAGTGCACATTCCAACTCCGAGATGCTTACTCCAGTCCATGGAAGGATCGCTAGAGCTAGCATACCTTTTAGCATCCTTAGGATCGACAAAACCTTTCTGATTGTATTACATACAACCTTTCCTTACGAAAACTGGTAAGGAAATTCGTTTTGACATCCATCTGCCAGATTTCATAAATGCAGCTAATGCTAACATGAATCCGACGGACTTAGGCATCGCTACGGATGAGAAAATCTCATCGTAGTCAACTCCTTGAACTTGTGAAAAAACTCTTCGCCACAAGTCGAGCTTCATAGACGGTGACATTACCGTCCACGTCCGTCTTCTTCTTAAAGATCCATTTATCTTAATGGCTTGCCGATCATTGGGCAAGTCCACCAAAGTCCATGCTTTGTTCTGATACATGGATCCTATCTCGGATTTCATGGTTTCTTAACCATTTGTCGGAATTTGGGCCCACCATCGCTTCTCCATAGCTCGTAGGTTCATTGTTGTCTAGCAACATGACTTCCAAGACAGGATTACGTACCACTCTGAAGTAGTACGCATCCTTGTCATCCCACGAGGTTTGATAGTGACTTGATCCGAAGTCTCATGATCAATATCATAAGCTTCCACTTCAATTGGTGTGGGTGCCACAGGAACAACTTCCTGTGCCCTGCCACACACTAGTTGAAGAGACGGTTCAATAACCTCATCAAGTCTCCACCATCCTCCCACTCAATTCTTTCGAGAGAAACTTCTCCTCGAGAAAGGACCTGATTCAAGAAACAATCCCTTATTGCTTTCGGATCTGAGACAGGAGGTATACCCAACTGTTTTGGGTGTCCATGAAGATGCATTTATCCGCTTTGGGTTCGAGCTTATCAGCCTGAAACTTTTTCGCATAAGCGTCGCAGCCCCAAACCTTTAAGAAACGACAACTTAGGTTTCTCCAAACCATAGTTCAAACGGTGTCGTCTCAACGGAATTACGTGGTGTCCTATTAAAGTGAGTGCGGTTGTCTCTAATGCCTAACCCATGAACGATAGTGGTAATTCGATAAGAGACATCATGGTACGCACCATATCCAATAGGGTGCAACTATGATGTTCGGACACACCATCACACTATGGTGTTCCAGGCGGTATTAATTGTGAAACAATTTCCACAATGTCTTAATTGCGTGCCAAAACTCGTAACTCAGATATTCATCTCTATGATCATATCATAGACATTTTATCCTCTTGTCACAATGATCTTCAACTTCACTCTGAAATTACTTGAACCATTCAATAATTCAGACTTGTGTTTCATCAAGTAAATATACTCAACATCTACTCGAATCATCTGTGAAGTAAGAACATAACGATATTCACTGCATGCCTCAGCACTCATTGGACTGCACACATCAAAATGTGTTACTTCCAACAAGTTGCTATCTTGTTCCATCTTACTGAAAACGAGGCTTTTCAGTCATCTTGCCCATGTGGTATGATTTGCATGTCTCAAGTGATTCAAAATCAAGTGAGTTCAAACGGTCCATTTGCATGGAGTTTCTTCATGCATATATACCAATAGACATGGTTCGCATGTCTCAAACTTTTCAAAAATGAGTGAGTCCAAAGATCCATCAACATGGAGCTTCTTCATGCATTTTATACCGATATGACTTACGTGGCAGTGCCACAAGTAGGTGGTACTATCATTACTATCTTTTGGCATGAACATGTGTATCACTACGATCGAGATTCAATAAACCATTCTTTTAGGTGCAAGACCATTGAAGGTATTATTCAAATAAATAGAGTAACCATTATTCTCCTTAAATGAATAACCGTATTGCGATAGACATAATCCAATCATGTCTATGCTCAACGCAAACACCAAAAATTATTTAGGTTTAACACCAATCTCGATGGTAGAGGGAGCGTGCGATGCTTGATCACATCAACTTGGAAACACTTCCAACACATATCGTCAGCTCACCTTTAGCTAGTCTCCGTTTATTCCGTAGCTTTTATTTCGAGTTACTAACACTTAGCAACCGAACCGGTATCTAATACCCTGGTGCTACTAGGAGTACTAGTAAAGTACACATCAACACAATGTATATCCAATATACTTCTATCGACCTTGCCAGCCTTCTCATCTACCAAGTATCTAGGGTAATTCTGCTCCATGGTTGTTCCCTTATTACAGAAGCACTTAGTCTCGGGTTTGGGTTCAACCTTGGGTTTCTTCACTAGAGCAGCATCTGATTTGCCGTTTCATGAAGTATCCCTTCTTGCCCTTGCCCTTCTTGAAACTAGTGGTTTCACCAACCATCAACAATTGATGCTCCTTCTTGATTTCTACTTTCGTGGTGTCAAACATTGTGAATACCTCAAGGATCATCATATCTATCCCTGATATGTTATAGTTCATCACGAAGCTCTAGCAGCTTGGTGGTAATGACTTTGGAGAAACATCACTATCTCATCTGGAAGATCAACTCCCACTCGATTCAAGTGATTGTTGCACTCAGACAATCTGATCACAAGCTCAATGATTGAGCTTTTCTCCCTTAGTTTGCAGGCTAAGAAAATCGTCGGAGGTCTCATACCTCTTGACGTGGGCACGAGCCTGAAATCCCAATTTCAGCCCTTGAAACATCTCATATGTTCCGCGATGTTTCGAAAACGTCTTTAGTGCCTCAACTCTAAACCGTTTAACTGAACTATCACGTAGTTATCAAAACGTGTATGTCCGATGTTCGCAACATCCACAAAAGACGTTTGGGGTTCAGCACACTGAGCAGTGCATTAAGGACATAAGCTTTCTACTGTCCGCATAATTGCTACTATCAACTTTCAACTATATTTTCTCTAGGAACATATCTAAACAGTGGAACTAAAGCGCGAGCTTACGACATAATTTGCAAAGATCTTTTGACTATGTTCAGGATAATTAAGTTCATCTTATGAACTCCCACTCAGATAGACATCCCTCTGGTCATCTAAGTGATTACATGATCCGAGTCAACTAGGCCGTGTCCGATCATCACGTGAGACGGACTAGTCATCATCGGTGAACATCTTCATGTTGATCGTATCTACTATACGACTCATGCTCGACCTTTCGGTCTCTGTGTTCCGAGGCCATGTCTGTACATGCTAGGCTCGTCAAGTTAACCCTAAGTGTATTGCATGTGTAAATCTGTCTTACACCCGTTGTATGTGAACGTAAGGATCTATCACACCCGATCATCACGTGGTGCTTCGAAACGACGAACTGTAGCAACGATGCACAGTTAGGGGAGAACACTTCTTGAAATTGTTGTAAGGGATCATCTTATTTACTACCGTCGTTCTAAGTAAACAAGATGCATAAACATGATAAACATCACATGCAATCAAATAGTGACATGATATGGCCAATATCATTTTGCTCCTTTTGATCTCCATCTTCGGGGCTCCATGATCATCATCGTCATCGGCATGACACCATGATCTCCATCATCATGATCTCCATCATTGTGTCTTCATGAAGTTGTCTCGCCAACTATTACTTCTACTACTATGGCTACCGGTTAGTAATAAAGTAAAGTAATTACATGGCGTTGTTCAATGACACGCAGGTCATACAATAAATTTAAGACAACTCCTATGGCTCCTGCCGGTTGTCATACTCATCGACATGCAAGTCGTGAATCCTATTACAAGAACATGATCAATCTCATACATCACATATCATTCATCACATTCTTCTTGGCCATATCACATCACAAAGCATACCCTGAAAAAACAAGTTAGACGTCCTCTAATTGTTGTTTGCATGTTTTACGTGGCTGCTATGGGTTTCTAGAAAGAACGTTTCTTACCTACGCAAAACCACAACGTGATATGCCAATTGCTATTTACCCTTCATAAGGACCCTTTTCATTGAATCTGTTCCGACTAAAGTGGGAGAGACTGGCACCCGCTAGCCATCTTATGCACCAAGTGCATGTCAGTCGGTGGAACCTGTCTCACGTAAGAGTACGTGTAAGGTCGGTCCGGACCGCTTCATCCCACAATACCGTCGAAACAAGATTGGACTAGTAACGATAAGCATATTGAACAAAATCAACGCCCACAACTACTTTGTGTTCTACTCGTGCAAAGAATCTACGCAATAGACCTAGCTCATGATGCCACTGAAGGGGAACGTAGCAGAAATTCAAAATTTTCCTACGTGTCACCAAGATCTATCTATGGAGAGACCAACAACGAGGGGAAGGAGAGTGCATCTACATACCCTTGTATATCGCTAAGCGGAAGCGTTCAAGTGAACGGGGTTGATGGAGTCGTACTCGTTGTGATTCAAATCACCGATGATCAAGTACCGAAAGGACGACACCTCCGCGTTCAACACACGTACAGCCCGGTGACGTCTCCCATGCCTTGATCCAGCAAGGAGAGAGGGAGAGGTTGAGGAAGACTCCATCCAGCAGCAGCACAACGACGTGGTGGTGATGGAGGAGCGTGGCAATCCTGCAGGGCTTCACCAAGCACCGCGAGATATGAGGAGAAAGAGAGGGAGGACTGCACCAACAGGCAGAGATCGAATCACGTGTTATGTGCAGCCCCAGGCCTCACTATATATAGGGAAGAGGGAGGAGGGTGCGCCCCCTCTAGGGTTCCCACCCTAGGGGGTGCGGCAGCCCTAGATGGGAAAGGGGCGGCGGCCAAGGGAGGATTCCCTCCCCCCCAAGGCACCTAGGAGGTGCCTTCCCCTCCTAGGACTCTTCCTTAGGGTTCCCCCTTCACCCTAGGCGCATGGGCCATGAGGGAAGTGGCGCCCCAGCCCACTTTGGGCTGGATCCCTTCCCACTTCAGCCCATGGGACCCTCCGGGATAGGTGGCCCCACCCGGTGGACCCCCGGGACCCTTCCGGTGGTCCCGGTACAATACCGATGACCCCGAAACTTGTCCCGATGGCCGAAATAGGACTTCCTATATATAAATACTTACCTCCGGACCATTCCGGAACTCCTCGTGACGTCCGGGATCTCATCCGGGACTCCGAACAACATTCGGTAACCACATACAAACTTCCTTTATAACCCTAGCGTCATCGAACCTTAAGTGTGTAGACCCTACGGGTTCGGGAGACATGCAGACATGACCGAGATGTTCTCCGGTCAATAACCAACAGCGGGATCTGGATACCCATGTTGGCTCCCACATGTTCCACGATGATCTCATCGGATGAACCACGATGTCAAGGACTCAATCGATCCCGTATACAATTCCCTTTGTCTAACGGTATTGTACTTGCCCGAGATTCGATCGTCGGTATACCGATACCTTGTTCAATCTCGTTATCGGCAAGTCTCTTTACTCGTTCCATAACACATCATCCCGTGATCAACCCCTTGGTCACATTGTGCACATTATGATGATATCCTACCGAGTGGGCCCAGAGATACCTCTCCGTTTACATGGAGTGACAAATCCCAGTCTCGATTCGTGCCAACCCAACAGACACTTTCGGAGATACCTGTAATGCACCTTTATAGCCACCCAGTTACGTTGTGACATTTGGTACACCCAAAGCATTCCTACGGTATCCGGGAGTTGCACAATCTCATGGTCTAAGGAAAAAAATACTTGACATTAGAAAAGCTTTAGCATACGAACTACGATCTTTGTGCTAGGCTTAGGATTGGATCTTGTCCATCACATCATTCTCCTAATGATGTGATCCCGTTATCAATAACATCCAATGTCCATGGTCAGGAAACCGTAACCATCTATTGATCAACGAGCTAGTCAACTAGTGGCTCACTAGGGACATAATTGTGGTCTATGTATTCACACGTGTATTACGATTTCCAGATAATACAGTTATAGCATGAATAAAAGACAATTATCATGAACA
The DNA here is from genome assembly GCF_018294505.1 of Triticum aestivum. Taxonomy (NCBI): domain Eukaryota; kingdom Viridiplantae; phylum Streptophyta; class Magnoliopsida; order Poales; family Poaceae; genus Triticum; species Triticum aestivum. The sequence continues at coordinate 622,143,867 of NC_057807.1, read as the reverse complement.
AGGAAATATAATAATAATACTTTTATTATTGCCTCTAGGGCATATTTCCAACAAAAAGTGATCCTCAATTAGTGATTTCGGACATGAACCCAATAAAAAGTCCAAGTTAACCCCATCAAATAATATGACGTGTATAGCTAAACAAAAGGCGCAAACCCCCACGAGCAAATGTGTCCATGCCAGAGCTAAATCATGACCTGATTAGTCGTGTACACATTAATTAAAACCATTAAGCGTCGCCAGAAGGAAGGTCAACCCGTTATGTCATGTGACGCCAGCTGGTTGGCCGCAGTGAGAAAGCTTTTGAAAAAATAGATGGAGGTGAGAAAAAGTTTAAATACGTTTTTTTCTTTTTATAAATGGAGGTGAGGACTCACGTATTTTTTTGAATGAAGGGCTATGCAAAGTGGCACGTGCTACAGCCTACTGTTAACTAGTAGTCCGCTTATCTTCTCTCTCCTCTTCTCTCTCTTTCAAGTAAGCAAAAATATAATATTTAATGTCTTACAGTCCGCCTACATCACCTTATTGTACTTGCTCTATGAAGATAGATGAGTAGCCTTACGAAGATACTAGTGTCATAGGTATCTTATTAAATATAAAAAAAGAAATGCCCTCAAAAAATCTTATAATAATTAAAAGAAAAGGATGGAGTAGGTACGATGCATTTACAAGGTAGGGGGTGTGGGTGCCAGCCTTTATTGGGCTATTCCTCTCGGGGTCTGCTGGTCTTCTTCCCAGTCCACGCTCGTACTCCCACGCAAGCGCAGCCGCTCTCTCGCGTATCGACCAGACCAAGGAGCAACCCGCCTGCTTGCTCAATCGCCATGGAGATGGATGCGATGGGGAAGCAGCAGAGGGAGGAGGTGCTCCTCCGCGCCGCCTCCGACGGCAACCTCCGACTCCTCAAGAGTAACCCCGCCTCCTCCTCATGCTCTTCTCTTCTTAGGGTTTGATGATGGTAGTACTGTAGTAGCGTGATTAGTGCCTGACTTGGCTGCATTGCGTGCGTATGCCAAGAGATGGCGCGGGCGATGAGCTCAGGGGGCCAGGGCGAGGCCTCCGTCCTGGCGGCGGTGGAGGACGGCGAAGGGAACCGCGCGCTGCACCTGGCGGCCGGGGAGGGGCGGCTCGAGGTCTGCAGGTACCTCGTCGAGGACCTCCGCCTCGATGTCAATCAACTCAACTTCAAAGGTGACGTCCCCTTCCCTCGCCCCCTTAGCGTCAATTTGCAGCTCTATTAACTTTTATTCTATTTATTTATTTATGTCGATTACTATGGAGTACCATGTGAAATCTGTATTTTAGGCTTCAATTTGGTCTTACATTTACATGTTGTATGCATTTGTAAATTGCAATTAAGTGATAGGTGGAGCTCACATATCTACCATATGCACACCGCCCCATGCTCAGAAAGTCCATGCACCATAGCACACATATCAATTTCTTCAGATATGTTATTCGGGCAAACCGCTATTGGGGAACTGTATCTAACCCCTGTCTGTCGTTGTGCAATTTTGTCAACAGTAAATATGTGTCTGATGGAAATGCATTTGATATTGGTTTGCGAAGTTCTCTTTCCACATTTGGCTCTTTTGTCTATAACTGGCTAGATGCCTTGTCTATAACCTTTTCGTGTTGAGGGTCAGGAAAGGGTTGGTGTGAATTTGTTGAGCTCCTCATGTTTATTTTTCTGGTTGTTGCAGGTGAAACGCCGCTGTTCTGTTCTGCCCATTCTGGGAGAGCTGCTGCTGCAACATATCTTCTTGATCATGGTGCTGATCCATCAGCTGGGAAAGGACGGTCACCTGTCCATGGTGCTGCAGCGCGAGGTATCTCTCTATCTCAATAAGTGTGTTTGGAAATGATACATTTGTCAAATATGTTGGTGCATTTTCTATCAAAGTATGTCAGTTTGATTCTTTTTTTTTAGAAAGCCATGTCACTGGATATAAGCAGCATTAGACTCCGAAAAGCAATTGACCGATCTATAAGAGAAAGAAATGGAGAGGGGTTTTGGGGGGCGTTTTGATTCTCCACTGTCGTGTTGCTATTCTTTTAGGATTCGTTTGGATTTAGGGATATGAAGGCTTGAATCAGAAATGCTTGCGAGAGTTAAATCTAATCCTATATTTGGATGGAGAGAATTGGAAATGAAGAAGGATGGAGATATGGACCTGTGTTCTCAACCCAAGGGGGAGGCTAGGTTATTAGGAGGAAATGGACATGGCTGACCAAAATTATCAAAATATCCTGGCTACCCACATGCTTTTTTTTTTGAATGAGTGCGGGCATTTTGATCTTAGATTTTGATGCTACCTATCCCTATTCCATCACAAACCAAGCAGCGGAATGGCTCAAAATTTTATATCCCACCTATAACCCAGATCCTCATATCTCTCCATAGTCCCTATATCCAAATGCTGCTGCTCTTCTGCACAGTGGCCGCGGCCCAGTGGCACAGCCTGATCTGATGCATAAGATGATCCCTCATAGATTTTCCTAGACGTTTGATAGTTGTCCTGAGCAGGTTCCTAAATTAGTGGATTACATCTGTCAAGCTCTGAACTAATGTACCAATTTAAGCTGGTAACCGGGTGGCAATTAGGGCGATACAAAAGGCTTTATAGGTGAGTAGTCAGAAGAAACAGGTCAGTGCTTTCTTTCTTTTGCGAAAGGTTGGTGCCGAACGGTGGAGCTGATTCGTACATAACTGCTAATTGGTAGACCATAATTCCTGGTGTCCAGTATGTCAGAATATCTCCCAAAACAATGCAACAAATTCTTACCTCTAAACTGCAAGTTGCAAAATTTCATCTTCCTCTTATCCTGCAATTTACCACCAAATGTTTCAAACTTGTAGTTTGCTTTGTAAAATTTGGAAATCTGGTCAGAGTTCCAAACTTCCAGTGAAGTTCAATGAAAAAACTGCTTCTATATTGGTTAATATTATGTGGAACGGCTACCAACATGGCCCTGCAGCTGCGGATTAGCAGGTTTAGCGATCCTACCGGTGGTAGGAGGTGCAGGAGGCACCAAATCATCCTTAGAAATAATTGGATAAACCGTTTTCGTAATGGTTTTGCTAATTCTCGGTCTGTGCGCGATGAGCCTTAGGATTCCTTTTTTGTTTTATCCAGCTATAAAAGTCAATTTTGATTTGTCACCATTAGATGAAATCAATGCCCCGGATCGTCGACAGAGAAGCATTTCTGGGCTGACTAATCCAAATCAGACCCATTTCTTCAAAATAGTTATCAGGTTTCTTTTGATAAGATTAGTCTTAATTTTGCTAATATTTGTTTGGTAGTCTTCTCTCTATTTGAAAAGGCTTGGCTAAGGAATAAAGTAAGCAAGAAACACACTATGTCAGCGTGCAGAACTACAACCCTCACTCTTAGGATCGTGGCAGTTTACTACCATGACACCTCTCTTGGCAAGTGTGATGCTTGATATTTCTGTTTTAGCATATCTTGCCATATGTTTTAATGTGATCTCCATCGAACAAAGCTCCCATATATATGATTTGGATGATGGCCGAAGAAACATTATCGAGCGTGTGTAGAATAACTTAGGTTTGGGATTTTCAAGTTGGATATCCAATGTTTCCAAGGTGTTGATTATAATCTTAGAAGCTCAATATTGATTTTCTATTTCTAAGGTTTAGATAAACAAGTAATGGAAATTTAAATAGTCCCAATCCGACCGCATTTCAAAACCTGGTCCTGGATTTGGTATGTGGTAATCAAAAAGGTTAAAGTCAGCTACATGCTGGAAATTATTCTTGTCTCATTCATTTTTTTGGAACTTCATTTTCCAGGGCATTGTGAAATGTTGGAAATGCTGCTTTCAAGAGGAGCCGATGTGGATATAGATTCTGTACAAGGGACGCCATTGCATGCAGCTCTTCTTTATAGACAAGATGGCACAATGAAGATTTTGTTGGAGCACCATGCCGATGTAAGACATTGTTTCTTGATTCTCTCCTTTGCAATGCAAAAGAAAACTCTGGAATGGGATCTTGTTGCCTCTGATACTTGTGTTCCATCTGAACAAAAGGTTTGTGTCGTATATGAAGCAACAAAAATTTCATCATGAACAGTAATTAGTTATCCTAAAGTGAAACGTGCTCACTTTCCCAGAAGCCAAGTAAATGTTATGTCTAATTTCTGTATAAATATATTTCTGTTTCCTTCAGAAATACTAATATATTTAAACACCACGAGCTGATTTTATTTCTCTATTGGCATATATCTCAAAAGAAATTCTCTATTGGTCCCTCTTTTTGTTGACAAGTGTAAGCGGTTGATTCTTCCACTTTTCACAGCCTAACAAGGTTTTCGCTATTGGTTATACCCCGTTGAGTTGGGCTCTCCGGCCCATGCCTACAGTGTCACTGGAATCTGTCAAGCTACTCATTGAGGTCAGTACTCTTTCTTCGTAATGAGCTTTCTTAAAGTTTACTCTGTAGGCACAGCTTCATTTTCTTTGTGTGTATGTTTTCTGTGGCTGATATCAAGCATTAACTCAAATAAATGATCAAATAACTATTCATTTACACAGGCTGGTGCTGATGTGGATTTTATTGACTTCACTGGTGATAGTTACGTCATGTTGGCAGTGAAGTATGACATACCTGGCACTGGCATCTTGAAGTGCTTACTAGACGCTGGTGCTAACCCCAATATTCCAGATGAAGTGAGTTTTATTTGTTTCCTGTTTTGCTGTTGTCACTTGTCATAATCTACTTTTCATGCATATGTTGTTAGTTAGCTGAACAGTGTTCTCCCGTTTCTCAATGAGGTCAAGTTAGGCTGTAGACACTTGACAGATTAGGGTAATCTTAACCGCACTTCTGACACCAGGAATAGACTTGCATGAGGAGAAACACTGCTCCCTCCAGCTACAAAAAGAGGGCGCACACACTTTCGAGATTTAACTTAGACCATCAATTAGACCAAGTATACATAAGTCATGTAACTTTAAAAACTACACCACCGGGTCATTCTTTCTGATACAAATTTAATGGTATACCTTTTGTGACACATAACCCTCATTTTATTGGTTAAATTTATGGTCAAACTTGAATCTCGAAAAGTCGTTGTCGGCGAGGCCTCTCTTCCCCTACTCGATGGCGGTCGGCACAGTGGTGTTGGGCAACAGCGGTGTGAAAGGCTGCGTGGATGTGGTGGTCTGCGCATGGAGCGCATGGATCTGGGGGTGGTGGCCTGTTGAGGAGCGCGCCTCCTACTCGGCAGCGGGTGGCTGGTGCGGATGCTGAGGTGCGTCACCTCGGTCGCATGGCCGGTGGGTGAGTGTTAGGTGTCGAGCTTGCTCCTAGTGCTTCCCCATTGGCCCTTGGAGCCTAAGGAGATTGTGGCCCCCTCCCTTGCTCCTCATCCTGCCCAGCCGGCCCAGCGGCCTGGGATGCCGGTGACCTCTGGTTGGCCGGATGGCCGGATCTGGTGGTTGATTAGGGCTTGTGAAGCTGGGGGCTCAGTATCAGGGGAATCCCTTGGCCGGCGGCGGCGGCAACGATGCCGGTGATGCTTCGAGCGTTGTTCCCCTTCTTATAGATGTCATTGAGATCCTGCTCCTGCCCTCCACCTCCATGTCCCGTGTAAAAGCCAAAATCTCCTGATAGGGTGGCGCCGGCTTCAACATCATTTTTCTTCTTGAAGGCGCCACCTTAGGGTTGTGGAGTTGTTAGAGGAGGCTTCAGCGTTGGGGGTGGGCCGCCGGGATATCTACATTGAGATTCCTACTCAGTTGCTTGTGGTGGACGTTTGATCTTTGTTGAAGGTGGTGACGATGTATGGGGTGTTGCTTTGCGAGATGAGGTTGTCATGCTTGTCGTCCTCTCCTGGGCAACCTCTCGGGCCAGGTCATGCGTGCTTGGGGTGAGAAACTCTGCCAACTCTGCCTGGCGACGGTGTGGCGTCCTCCATTTGGTGCAGCGTAGACCACGTACGAAGCGAGTGCGTACAGCGGAAAATAACCTGCAAAGGAGAAGAGTTTTTGTCATTAAAAAACAAATCATTTCTACACAACCAAAGTGACCATAATAAGCCACACCCGCCCACCCCTATTACTACCTTCGTCTAGGTGAATAAGTCATTCGCGTAGTTCTAGGTCATTGATTTGAGGAATTAAATATGTGGTATATGTCATGAAAAGTATATCACTAGATTTCTACAAGGATGTAGTTTCTAAATATATATTTTTTGTCACATATAATACATATTTAGATAGTTAAATCGTCATCTAGAACTATGCGAATGACTTACTCACCGAGACGGAGGTAGTAGCGTTTTGAACCTATTTGGAGTACCATCCAATCAATAACCAAAAATAATAACCAAAATATTGACAACACTTGTGGGCGGATACAAATTGGATGCTATTTTGATGATGGACCACGTAAAACGCGCAAACTTGCACCGGAAAAAGAGGTGTTTGATTGTCTCATCTTGAGTACAAAAGCTACACGTCTTTCTTCCTTGCCAATTGCGACGCCGAGCTTGTCTTTCGTTGGCGTAACACCCCTTCGAAGATACCGGATGAAGATTTTAACTTTTACTGGAATGTTGGACTTCCAAATTGTCAGGGCTTAAAGACATTCATTGATTGTTGGTTTTAGGATAGCTAACCAGTCTTGCCACATGGTAAAGACATTTGTGCTGACATATGCAGTATGCAATGCAGCAAGAAGAAGAGAATAGATGATGCCTCTATGCATAACTGAAATCCATTTTTCAGTTGACATGCGAAGAAGAAAAAGGCATGAATCAAATCCGTGGGAGTATAAATGGTCAGGTTGTATTTATAAATCTGAAATCCACTCTGGTCAATTCCTGAAGACACACTGGTTAGGAATGGAGGGAGTACTATTCTGTGAGGAAACCTTCTTGCATCTTGGTTTAAGTATTACAGGTACTGTAAGTACTGAAGCGAAAAGATGTAAACATAGAGAACTTATGGGAGAGCAAAGTTTCCAGTTATCATACCATAGCCTCTCAATTAATTGGAGATACAGACCTTGTAGCAATATTCCCCAATCTCTTCAATCCATGTCACTTAGTGAGGCTTGATACCATCGATTAACCTCCATGTAAAAGCAGATCACCAAAAATCCATCAAAATAATTTCACTCAGACCAGCATGATGATTATGGTATTCACTAGAGCTTCTGGCCACATTCAGAACCCAACTACCTCTCAGTAGATCTATGGATGTTGCATCTCCCTCTTCACGTCCTAACAGAACAGAAACATAAAGGCTCCCGCCAAATCAAAATCTCTATTATAAAGGGTGCAAGTATGAAAAAAATATGCGTCTCTGTTTACTTTACTTGTATCATCAGATTTGATGCTATACCAAAAAAGGCTTTCGCCCCGCTTTATAATAAAGCAAACTGCCAGAGAGCACACATACAAGGACTACTCCACACACACACACACACACCAAAATCTCACAACAAAATACAAAGGTTCTGCTGAGGGCACAGCTCAACAAGCCCAGGAAAAAACAGAAAACAACCGGAGGAGAGAACGCCTAGTCTTGTTCCGGCGGAGGCGGTGGGGGTGGCGGCGACAGACGGATGACCATCGAGCGGAGGTCGGCGATGAAGGCGGAGATGGCGTCGCGGTCCTGAGGGCGGCTAAGCGGCCGCCAAAGCTGCAAGAAACCCGAAAGTTTGAAGAGAGCTTCAGTAGCCCGTCGAAGAGGAGTGCGCTGGATCACAAGCTTATTGCGAATCGTCCAGAGGGTCCAAGTGATGACCCCAATCTCAAGCCACCTAATGTGGTGAGACGTCAAGGGGGAGATCTGGAGTTCGGCAAATAAGTCGGGAAAGTTGGTGTGGCACCAATTTCCACCGACCGCTTCGCGAAAGCAGCTCCAAACGAACTGAGCGGACACGCAGGAGAAGAATATGTGATTCGAGTCTTCGGGGACACCGCAAAGCAGGCAGAGGCCAGTGCCCGGGCCATTCCGCTTGTGAACCTCGACCCCGGACGGGACCCGATCGCGAATTCATTGCCACATGAAGATACGGATCTTCAGAGGCAGGCGGATGGACCACACCGTCGAGAGAGGGAGGGGGGCGAAAGAGGGGGCAATGGCCAGGAAAAGAGACTTGGTGGAGAACTGGCCCGATGGCTCCAGGCGCCAACGCATCTGGTCAGGGCCACCGTCCACCATTGATTCGTGGAGGGCAACACAGTCTAGTAACTCACGCCAAGCGGCGGATTCCGGGGGCCCAAATGGCCTCCGGAAAGCAAGGCGCCCTAAGTCAATAAGGGCCCTCTTGACAAAGATCACAGGATCGACGGAGATGGAGAAGAGGCTGGGAAAGCGCGCCGCGAAGGGGGCGTCTCTGGCCCAGCGATCAAACCAGAACAAAGTTGAAGCCCCGGAGCCGACCGAGATGGAGGTCCCGATGCGGAGAACCGGAAGAAGCTGGACAACCGATTGCCAGAACTGGGATCCACCAGATCTCTGGCAGAAGGCGAGGGGCTGTCCGCGCGGATATTTGTTCCGGATGATGTCGAGCCAGAGGCCACCGTGACCTTGTGAGATGCGCCAAAGCCAACGGGAGAGGAGGGCGATATTCATCCGCTTAGAGCACATAATGCCAAGGCCGCCTTGCTCCCTGGGCTTGCAAATGTCCGGCCAACTGACCATATGATACTTCTGCTTATCGTTGTCGCCCGCCCAGTAGAAACGAGACTGGACCTTGGCGATCTCATGGTGCAGAGTCTCGTGGAGGGTGTAGAAGCTCATGAGGAACAAGAGGAGGCTGGAGAGGTAAGAGTTGATGAGAATAGTCCGGGCCGCCTTAGATAACCACCTCCCCTGCCATGGCTCAATGCGCGTTTGGAGCTTGGCCACGGAAGGGCGCAAGTCCGCGACGGTGAGCCGGGAGTACCCAAGTAGGTCATGGGAAAGGAGCCCAGGCGGCAGTTAAGCCGGTTGGCCATGGCCAAACACTCTGCGGGAAAGTAGCCCATCACCATAACATCACTCTTGTCGAAGTTGATCTTGAGGCCAGACATTTGTTGGAAACAAAGGAGAAGGAACTTGAGGTTGGAGATGTCCGTCTCCGAGTCTTCGAGCCTTAGATGTACCAAGTATGGTGTACAAGTCTATAAGATGTAGTTTTGTATGATTAGTTCTCTCCCATTTATCTTGTGCTTTTAGAAAGATAAAAGTCGAATACACACGAGTGTGAATATCATACATTAAACAGGGTGGGATATATTAAAGAAGGAGAGGGTGGGGAAAGAGCCCTTCCACCATACAAGTTATCTATACATGAGTAAAAACCGATCCACCCCTACCAGTAGTGCAACATCCTACCCTCTCTCATTCACCCACCTGACTAAGCGTCCCAGGAAGCTACCCACACCCCCTTTGAAGAGGCCGACCTGACTCTAGTTCTTGCCTTCTCTCTTGATGGTTCCGATGACTAGCAGTGTAGATGGCGATGCACCGTCTAACACGATCGTGTTGCGGTGCTTCCAAAGTGTCCACATTGTAAGAATTACTAGAACATGAATGCGCGCTTTGCCGCGCCCATTCATCTTAATGCTAAAATAAATAAATATTATCAGAGAAAAATTAAATAGTGGAAATATTTCATAATTTGAACGTTTTTCCTTCATATGTTCAGTGGGGTATCTATGGTAAATACGCTCCAGAATAGTTGTGGATTGCTTCATATGTTGAGTGGAGCATATATGGTAAATACGCTCCAGGCTAGTTGTGGATGAGAAATACAGGAAAGTATGTCCAGCGCTTTCTCTCCTTTTGTTTCTGATTTAGATTTGGTTGATGGTTCTGATTTTTTATTCGTTCATGTGTTCTCTCTAGCGTTCCTTGATTTTCTAATCTTTCACTGGTCTCTGATGATGTCATATGTTCTAATGCTTTTGGGACCATGTCCGTCAGTGTCCAAATCAGGGAATCATCGCTGCAGGCATGTGTAAGGCAAAACTGCACTAATAACATAAAACGTGCGTCTGTTCTACTCCATTCTCTCGGGGTAGGTCGGCAGGATGATTCGTAAGGAACCGTGAGCAGGTGCCGTAGTAGGCCATCGAAGCAGCCGCCACCGAGAGAAGCCTGTGGAGCGGCCCATCCACTGCAGCACCTGCGCGAGGCTTCTAAACTGGGCCTTAAAAGAATTTACTGCATGAGACGGCCCGGTTCACAGGAAGGCTCCGAAAACGATGTGCAGAGTAGCAGCCCGGTTACGTTAGCCAGCTCGGCTCGTGAGAATTGACCCGGCGAGGGAGACCCAAGTGGGCGCTCCGGGGCAGATGTTAAATCTGATCGTTCGTGCATGGGATCGGACGGTTCACGAAGTCTAATCGCTGAGAGGGCTCTTAGGTGGCTCAGTTATACTGTTTCTTAATAATAGCTCTAGCGTCCTCGCTATGGTGTCCGCTTCCGCTTATGTCCATGCACCAAACATTTAGCTTGTCGTTGATCCCCGGTACCCACTCTGGCATGCCAAGCGCTTAGCGTACCGTGACCCAAACTTCTCATGCAAAAACATAGTCCAGAAGGATGTGGTTAATCGTTTCGTCGTGCTGAGCGCAGAACAGGCAGCAATATTGGTGCGGTAGGCCCCAGCGAGCGAGCCTATCTGAAGTCCAACATCTATTCCGCAGTGCAAGCCAGGTGAAGAATCTGCACTGCAAGGGTGCTCTTGACTTCCACGTGAAATCAACAATCAGGACAACCTCCTTGCCTCCAAACTTGGCCGCATAGGCTGATCTCGTCGAGAATTTGCCGTCCTTCTCCCATGCCCAAAAGGTATAGTCTGTGATGTTGCTATCAAGGTTGATCTTATCCACCCTTGCCCAAAGTAGGAAGTAGTCCTGGAGCATCCTCGCATTCAGATCTGCCCAATATTGATAGCTCCCCCATTGACCACCGCATCATGGACCGTTCGTGTCCTCCTCACATGGTTCGACACTCTGTCATACAAAAGAGGGGTGATCTCCTAAGTGATGTTCCTCTGTAGCCACCTATCGTCCCAGAACAGAGCCAACCTTCTGTCCCCAATCTCTATCCTCGTAGCCGCCCTGAAGATAGCTAGCAAGGTCTTCGGCACATTGATATGTAATTCATGCCACGATATATCAGGATCTGACCGTTGAGCCATGGCCACCTAGCTTGCATTTTCACATTCAGCCACCCAAGGTTTGGGATTCAAAGTCCTCCGGTCTACTTGGGGTGTGCAAACACTATCCCAAGCCACCACACATCCCCCTTCGTTGGCCTCAGCTTTGGCACACACTAAAAACTCTACATATCTTGATCATAGCCGCCAAACTATTTGGGGGTATATCCAAGGCCATCATGGCGTGGATTGGTATCTCGCACCGAGCACAGACTGAACCAAGAGAAGCCGACCACTCGTCGGCAGCGACACCACCCTCCAAGTTGGCAAGCAGGCTGCCAGCCGATCCACCAAGCTTATAAATTGTGTCGTGTTTTGCTTTCTGGTTGTCAATGGTAAGCCCAAGTACTTGCACGAGAAAGATCCTGTAGGGCGTGCTAACCGTCATCATGTCGTCCTTTGTACAACAGATTGACATGGCCGCTCTTTTTAGCAAGTTTACCCGTAGGCCCGAGGCCTCCCCAAACATGTCCAGCATCCTAGCACATGCCCGCAACTCGTCCTCAATTGGATTCATGGAAATCATGACATCGTCGGCGAATATCGACATCCTTTGCTTCATTCCGGTTCTAGCTAGTGGGGATAGGATGCCATGAGTTGTTGTCTGTTGCTACCTCGAAAAGCCTCTGGAGTGGCTCCATGATCAGAATAAAAAAACATTGGGGATAGGGGATTCCCTTGTCGAAGACCCCGACAGTTGAAGATTGGCCTCCTTGGTACACCGTTGACTAGGATCTGTGTTGAAGTATTACCAAGCAGTCCACATATCCACGACATCCACTTCGATCTGAATCCCATCCTCATAACCTCAAGCAGGAAAGGCCATTGAACGGAGTCAAAAACTTTTGTAATATCAAGCTTAAGCATGACCGCAGGTGTTTTTAGCGCGTGCAGGCGGCACGCCGTGTATTACACGAGCATGAAGTTGTGCAGGAATCTTCCCTTCACAAAGGCACTTTGATGCACTCCCACTAGTTTTGGGAGATCATCCACAAGTCTATCCAAGAGAACCTTGTCAAAGATTCTAATTGCGCCATGGATGAGACTGACCGGATGGAAATCCCACAACTCCATCGCTCTGTCCATCTTAGGTAGCAATGTGATGAGCCTTGTCAATAGTCGGCAGTTCGCGCATGTCTCCATGGTAGAACACCTTGAAAGCTTTCAATAGATCTGCCTTGATTATGTGCCAACAGGAGGAATAAAAGCGGCCGGTAAATCCATCCGGTCCCGGAGCTTTGTCCGGAGGCATTGCCTTGATCACCCTCTCCACCTCATCTTTCACAAATGGTAGCTCCAAGTGTATGTGGTCCCTGCGTTGGATATTTAGCTTCTCTAAATCCAGGGTCAACTCCTAGTCCGGCGCCTGCCCAAATAGGTTATCATAGTACTCGTCTACAGTGGTTGCAATCTGCTCTTGCCCCATCAAGATCTCCCCATTATTATGCAGGGTTGTAATGAAGTTCTTTCTGTGGCGCTGGCGGGCGTGTAGATGAAAAAACCCGTTGTTGGTGTCCCCTTCCCTCAGGTACAGGAGTCTTGAATGCTGCCTCGCAATCGACCTTTCCAAGGAGCATAGCCTTAGCAGTTCCGCTTTAAGATCTTGCGCAAGTTGAACTCACCAGGTGACAACGCCCTAATATCTCCAGCCTTGTTCAGGCACAGGATAATTTCCAGGGCAATCAACATTTGCAATTTATTGTTTCCAATCCACTGGTCACTCCAACTTTGCAATTTTTGGCCGTTTCCCTTTGTTTTTTGTCCAGCAACACAAAAGGGTTTCCCTCTGATGGAACCGAGTTCCACGTGTTCGCCACTGTGTCGAAGAACCCCTTCGCCTTCATCCAGAAAGCCTCGAATTTGAAGTGTTTTTCCAATCGCGGATCAACATTGAGATCCACCAACAGGGGAGAGTGATCCGAGATTGTTGACCCCAACGCCGTTAGGAAACAGGATGTGTGCGTCTCCTCCCACGAGTTCATAAAGAACACGTGGTCAATCTTCTCCAGCATCGGTCTCTCAAGTTTGTTAGACCAAGTGTATTTTCTCCTGTTTAGATGCACCTCCTTTAGCTCAAGCGCATTGAGCTTGGACCATATCCGAGCCGTCATGCACTGGTTAATAGAGTTGTTGCTCTTGTCTCCGGGGTTGACAAGCAATTTGAAATCCCCCACAAGCATCCCCAGCCTTTCCAACAGATCCCTGACATCCACCAATTCTTGCAAGAATTCTATTTTTTCGCATCAAGTTGTGGACCGATTTGCTCCTCTGATTCTGGTGTACGAGCGCTGAGGACGCTGCTTCTTTTGTTTGACTTACTCTGGATTCATCGATCGATTGTGGGGATTGAAAAGAGAGAGAGAGAGAGAGAGAGAGAAGGTTAAAAAAATGGGACAGAGAGCACCATGTCTTCGACCTCATTGGGCTATGTCGCCATTCCACGCTGCCCGGTGATATTTGATGGGGCTAACTATGCTGAGTTTGTTGCTTTTATGTGCATTCACATGCGTGGCCTTCGTCTCTGGAGAGTCCTTTCCGGCGAGGTTCCTTGTCCTCAGTGCCCAGTTCCTCCTGTGGATCCTATCCCATCGCCGCCTCCACCGGCTCTTGCCGCAAATGCTTCTAATGATAGGGCTGCAGCCCGAGTTGCTACTTGATGCGGTTGCTGCTTATGACCAGCAGGTCGTGGTTTATTCGGATGCTCTTTCCGTTTATCGTGATGATCTGGCTGCTTACACTCAGTGGTGTGATGATGATGCTCGTGCAGCGGTTGTCCTCACTGCCAGTGTTCTACCACAGTTTCCTTCTGAGTTTATGGGAACGGTGTTTGAGATGTGGACTTGTCTTCGTCAGCGCTATCAACCCTCTGGTGATGCTCTCTACTTGTCTGTGGTACGTCAGGAGCATGCTCTTCAGCAGAGAGACTCCACTATTGACGAGTTCTACACTGAGTTCTGCTATCTGGCGCCAGCTTGACTCCTTTCGCACTACTGTTTGTGTCACTTGCGCGTGTTGCCAGACTGTGAGGTCCGACTTGGTGTTTCAGCGTGTTTATGAGTTTCTGTCGCGGCTCCGTGGGGAGTTTGTGCCTCGGCATGCTCAATTGTTTGCTCGTGGCCGTGTTCCTATTTCTGAGATGCTTTCTAAGCTTCGTGTTGAGGAGACTCGCCTCCGTGGTGCTGGGTTGCTTCAGGTTCCCTTTGTGCTTGCTGCTCGAGCTGCTCCACCAATGCTTTCTCGCTCCAGTGCTCCGCCGCTGCTACCCACTCCTGGCAGCTGAGTGTCGTTCTCATGAGGGTCGCTTTCGTCCTCGTACTCATTGCAGCTATTGCAACAAGGATGGTCACCCCGAGTCTGAGTGCTTCCAGAAGAAACGTGATGTGTAATTGGGAGCGCAATTCTTCTTCTGGGACTCGTGGTTCTTCCTCGACGTCGTCTACTATCTCCCTCACCGAGCAGGATATTGTGAAGCTTAAGCGTCTACTTGCTGCTTCAGGTTCTTCAACAGGTATTGCAGGCTCTGTGACTGGCGCTTTTAGTGCTGAGCGACCACCGTTTACTCAGTCAGGTACATCCCCATGGGTTCTGGATTCTGGAGCTTCACTTCTTATGTCTCGTGATTCTTCTATCTTGTCCTCTCTTAGATCTCTTGATTTTCCTATTAATGTTCTTACTGCTGATGGTACTCCTCTCCCTGTTGCTAGTCAAGGCACTCTTTCCACTCCTTCCTTTTATGTTCCAGATGTTTCTTATGTTCCTCGCCTTACCATGAACCTATTTTCCGCAAGTCAGCTTATTGATTCTGGTTGTCGTGTCATTCTTGACGTTGATTCTTGCACTATTCAGGATCGTCACACGAAGGCTTGGTTGGGGCTGGCCCTCACCGCCATGATTCTTAGGGGCTTTGGGAGTTAGATTGGCTCCATGTTCCTTCCGTTGCCACCACACTTGCCAGTCCATCTGCCTTCGTTGCTTCAGTTACCAGCTCCTTCTAGCAATGGAATCATCGACTTGGTCACCTTTGTGGTTCTCTACTATCGTCTTTAGTTCGTCGTGGTCTTCTGAGGCCTGTCTCAGGAGATGTCTCTTTACAGTGTCAAAGATGTAGGCTTGGTAAACAGGTCCACTTACCATATCCTACCAGCGAGTCAGTGTCTCAACGACCTTTTGATTTGGTACATTCCGATGTGTGGGGTCCGGCACCCTTCGCTTCCAAAGGGGGTCATCAATATTATATTATTTTTATAGATGATTTCTCTCGTTACACTTGGCTTTACTTTATGTCCTCTCATAGTGAGGTTCTCTCTATTTATAAGTGTTCTGCTGCCATGGTTCACACTTAGTTCTCTACACCTATTCGTGTGTTTCGTGCTGATTCTACCGGCGAGTATATCTCCAAAATGCTACGTGGTTTTCTTGCTGAGCAGGGTACTATTACTCAGTTCTCTTGTCCTGGTGCTCACACTCAAAATGGCGTGGCTGAGCGGAAACATCGTCACCTTCTTGAGACAGCTCGTGCAACCCTCATTTTTGGGCCGAGGCTGTCTCCACTGCCACTTACATCATAAACATTCAACCCTCATCTGGTCTGCAGGGGGTATTCCTCTAGAACGTCTTTCTAATCGTTCTCCTGATTATTCGATGCTTCGGCTTTTTGGTTATGTTTGTTATGTTCTCCTTGCCCCCGAGAACGCACCAAACGGACTGCTCAGTCTGTCGAGTGTGTTTTTCTAGGCTACAGTGATGAGCGTAAGGGTTATCGGTGTTGGGATCCGGTTGGTCGTCGAATGCATATTTCTCGGGACGTGACTTTTGATGAGTCTCATCCATTCTACCCACGATCATCTTCCTCAACCTTTTTTGTAGAGGATATCTCCTTTCTGACATTTCCTGATACACCTCTCTCTGTGCCTCGTATTCCTACTCCTTCTCAACCTACTATTACAGATCTGACGCTGTCATCTCCTACAGTTTCCTCTCCTCCTTGCTACATGACTCCCCACCTTCATCACCGATGTCATCCCCACCTTCATCACCTCCGTTGGTTTCTTCTCGTCCCACTTCTCCTTTTCATTATACTCGACGTCCACGTGTTGTGGATGAATCTACTGACGTGCCATATACTGCTGGTGCACTGTCTTTCTCGTCCCAGCCTACTTATGGTCTTCGGCCTCGACCTTGCCCTCAACACGACCGCTATTCTCCTAGTCAATATGGTCTTTCGGCTATTATTGAGCCTATCTCTTATCGCGATGCTTTTGTTCATCCTGAATGGCAGCTTGCGATGGCAGAGATTGCTGCCCTTGAGCGCACTGGCACGTGGGATCTGGTTTCTCTTCCTTCCCATGTTCGTCCGATCACTTGTAAGTGGGTCTATAAGATTAAGACTCACTCCGACGGTTCTCTTGAGCGTTATAAAGTTTGTCTTGTGGCTCGTGACTTTCAGCAGGAGCATGGTCGTGATTACGAAGAGACTTTTGCTCGTGTGGCCCATATGACCACTGTCCGCACACTTCTTGTCGTGGCTCTGTTCGCCATTGGTCTGTGTCTCAACTTGATGTTAAGAATGCCTTTCTTAATGGTGAGTTGCGTGAGGAGGTTTATATGCAGCCACCACCTGGGTATTCAGTTCCTGATGGCATGGTTTGCCATCTTCGTCGCTCTCTCTATGGCCTTAAGCAAGCCCCCCGCGCTTGGTTTGAGCGTTTTGCCTCTGCGGTCACTGCAGCTGTTTTTCACCCAGTGCTCATGATCCAGCGTTGTTTGTTCACCTTTCTGCTCGTGGTCACACTCTTCTTATATATGTTGATGATATGATCATCACTGGCGACGATTCTGAGTATTGCCTTTGTCAAGGCCCGTCTTAGTGAGCAGTTCTTTATGTCTGATCTTGGTCCTCTTCGTTACTTTCTTGGGACTGAGGTTTCCTCCACCTCTGATGGCTTTTTTATTTCCCAAGAAAAAGTATGTCTAGGATCTTCTTACTCGTGCGGCTCTTAGTGACGAGCGCACTGCTGAGACTCCTATGGAGCTCAATGTTCACCTTCGTGCTTCTGATGGTGAGCCTTTGTCTGATCCGACACGTTATCGTGATCTTGTTGGGAGTCTTGCGTATCTTGTTGTCACTTGTGTTAGTTTGTTTTTGCTCCCACTTCAATTCACTATAGTCACCTTCTTCGTGTTCTATGACATCTTCGTGGCACGATCTCTCATCTTCTCTTTTTTCCCCGTTCCAGCTCATTATAGCTCCAGGCCTATTCAGATGCTCCGTGGGCTAGTGATCCTATGGATCGCTGTTCACTTTCCGCCTACTGTGTTTTTCTTGGTGGTTCTCTTTGGAAGATGAAGAAACAGACTATAGTTTCCCGTTCAAGTGCAGAGGCTGAATTGCGAGCTATGGCTCTCCTGACGGCAGACGTGACTTGGTTACGATGGTTACTGGAGGATTTTGGTGTTTATGTTAGTGCACCTATCACCCTTTAGTCAGACAGTACAGGTGCTATCAGTATTGCGCGGGATCCCGTGAAGCATGAGCTTACCAAGCATATTGGTGTCGATGCTTCTTATGTTATTGCTCTTCAGTATGTGCCTTCGGAGTTACAGCTAGCAGACTTCTTCACGAAGGCCCAGACTAGAGCGCAACATGGATTTCACCTCTCCAAACTCAGTATTGTGAATTCACCATGAGTTTGAGGGGGGTGTTAGAGTTATATTAGTGATGTCCTTTGGTCTTTTACGTTATAGTCTCTTGGCATCCTCTTGTACTCATATATATGTTGGCTTTGGCCTCCCAATAATATTAAGTTGTTCTTCTCTCAACAGATAGATAGCGAGTATTCTATACTAGGGGTGGTCTGGCCTTCGAGCGTTGTAGCTGGCTCTCAGCGTTGTACCCTGCCTTCTTGGCCTTTCTTAATCTATGTTTCTGATGCATTTACCTTGAAAAAAAGGTACCTGCTGATCCTCCCTGACCCAGAGTTGATGAAGAGGGTTCGGGACAGCTTCTTCCTTGCTTTTTTTGTCCTTGGTGACAATGAATTTTTCTAGTTCCATCGGCATAGCCGAAGAACCCTGCTTCGGTCAGCTGCGGTGTGATCTCTGCACGCCAAAGGATGTAGTTTGTTTTGATGAGTGTCACACCCTGATCTGGATCGAGGGGCGTCTAGAGTAGGCGAGAAGGGGATCGGGAGAAGTAGGTGAGGAAAGCTTGAGGAAGGGGTGAGCTAGCGAGAGAGAGAGAGGTGAGGAATTCAGATACTTTTCCAACAGCCTATCGATTACATCGGCCCTCGAGGGCTTAAGTACCCAACTCGCATGGCCCTTGGCCACTCACACGCTTACAGGTGGACCACACACACACACCTACACTTGGCGTCGCCAACTGGCAGTCACACGGTGGTGCTGCACATTGTCGTTGTAACATTCTCCCCTTCTTGAGAATGAGCTCCCTCCATGGGGTTGTCGTTCCAAATCGTGGCCTGCGGGTAGGGCCGACAAAGCACTTCATAGTCTTCCCAAGTAGTCGATGGGGGTACAATGTCCCAGGCCACTTGTAGCTGGATCACAGGTGCATCGCCTCGCTTCATCATCCTTCTGTCCAAAATCTCCACTGGCATTGTCTCTACTGTCGACAAATCTGTAGTAACAGGCAGTTCAGAGAACATCGGGCTGTAGTTGGGTGTGAAGGGTTTCAGCTGCGAGACACACGGGGTGGATGTGACTGTCCTGAGGCAGATCCAACTTGTATGCAGAAGGGCCAATCTTGGCAATGACAGAAATGGGCCCAAAGAACTTGAACGCAAGCTTGGGGCAAGGGCGGCTGGCCACTGATTTCTGTACATACGGCTGGAGCTTAAGTAGAACTTGATTACCCACCTGAAGGACGCGCTCAGTCCGATTCAGGTCTGCAAATTTCTTGTATTTGGTTTGTGCTCGTGCCAACTGCGCCCTAAGGTTGTCCTTGTGCAGTGCCCAGTCCCACTGTTCACCGTCCAACAGGGTTGGCTGGGAGCCCGACCAGGTAGCCATGCTCCCCTCGTTTGCTTCGACAACATACAGAGCTTTGAACGGAGAGCAACCCAGAGAGGAATGGAATGAGGAGTTGTACCAGAACTCGGCCAAGGGCAGCCAGCGACGCCATTGCCGTGGAGTGTCGTGAACGGCGCAGCGCAAGTACATCTCCATGCACTGGTTCACGCGCTCGCTCTGTCCATCAGTCTGGGGGTGATAGGCGGTGGAGTAGAGCAGTTTAGTGCTCGCGCAAGAGCACGCTGGTGAACACCTTGTCATGGTCGGGGACAATGGAGGCGGGGATGCCGTGGAGCTTGATGACGTTGTCCCAAAACACCCAGGCCACATGCATCGTCGTGAACGGGTGTCGCAATGTCACAAAGTGTGCGAACTTGGTGAAGCGATCAACCACCACCTTGATTGCATCATAACCTTCTGATTTGGGCAGACCCTCAACAAAATCCATAGTCAGGTCTTGCCACGGCGTTGTGGGAATGGGCAGTGGTGCCATTTTGCCCGCGGGCTTGCGCAGTTCATGCTTGGCTTGCTGGCAAACCTGGCATTACCGCACGTAGTCGTCGACGTCATGCTTCATGCCCTTCCACTCAAACAACTTCTTGACGCGGTGGTACGTGGTCGTGGCGCCGGAGTGACCACCCACTGCGTTGTTGTGCATTGTGCTGATCGTCTTGGTGCGAAGCGCCATGTTAGCGCCAATCCAAGCCGGCCATGGCAACGGATGACCCCGAGGTACAGCTCGTACTCCTCATTGTCTGGGCTGTGCAGAGCGAGTTGTTGCAGCCGCTCCTAAGCATCTGAATAGTTGCATAAGAGTTGGCCACCTCCTGGATCCATGCGGGTTGGCAGAGTGACAGAGCATTGGCGCTGAAAGGCTGCCCACGCGGGAGAGCGCGTCGGCGGCGCCGATGTCGATGCCGCGCTTGTACTGGAATTTGAACTGCAGGTCGACGAGCTTTGACTTGGCGCGACGCTGGACATCGGTCACCAACTGCTGATCGCCTAGTGTACACATGCTCTTGTGGTTAGTGACGATTGTAAACGGCCCATGTTGCAGGTAGGAGCGCCATTTGTCCACCGCCATCATCACAACCAGGAATTCTTTCTCGTAAGTAGACAGCTTCTGGTTCTTCACTCCCGGTGCCTTGTTGTAGTAGGAAATGGGGTGGCCTTCCTGAACGAGCACCGCGCCGATGCCCGTATCGCAAGCGTCTGTCTCAATGGAAAAGGGCTTGTCGAAGTCGGGGAGGGCGAGCACTGGCGTGGTCACCATTGCCTTCTTGAGCGTGTCAAACACTAGCTGCGCTGACTCGGGCCATTCGAAGCCTTTCTTGGTGAGCTGTTGCGTGAGTGGCTTGGTGATGATCCCGTAGTGGGGCACGAACTTGTGGTAGTAGCCGGTGAGCCCCAGAAAGCCGCGGAGCTCCGTGGCGTTGGTCGGCGTGGGCCACTACACCATGGCGTCCGTCTTCTCGGAGTCAATCGTGATGCCCTGCTTGGAGATGACGTGGCCGAGGTAGTCGATGTGATCTTGCGCGAATGAGCACTTCGACATCTTGGCGTAGAGCTGGTGTTCGTGGAGCAGGTTCAAGACGAGGCGGAGGTGCTCGATGTGCTCTTCCATGGTCTCGCTGAAAACCTGAATGTCGTCAAGGAATATGATGACAAACTTACATGTGTACTTGGCGAAGATTGCGTTCATCAAACACTGGAAGGTTGCGGGATCATTTGTCAATCCGAACGGCATGATGCGGAACTGAAAATGTCCGTGATGAGTTTTGAACGCCGTCTTGTGCTCGTCCTCCTCGCGCATGCGAATCTGATGGTAGCTGGCGCGCAGATCCAGCTTGAAGAAGTATGCCGCGCCTGCTAGCTTGTCGAGGAGCTCGTCGACGATCGGCAAGGGAAACTTGTTCTTCACCGTTATGTCGTTGAGGCGCCTGTAGTCCACACAGAACCACCAGGTGCAATCCTTTTTCTTCACCAGTAATACTGGCGCTGCGTATGGGCTGACCGAGTGAGTGATCACGCCGGCGTCGGGCATCTCTTTCACTTGCCTCTCGATTTCGTCCTTCTAGAGGGATGAATAGCGGTACGGGCGCGCATTTGTAGGCTGGGCCCCTTCCTCCAGGGTGACCGTGTGGTCGTACTGTCGGTGTGGAGGGAGGCCGGTGGGCGTGGCGAAGACGTCGGCGAACTCGTCCAGGAGATCACTGATCGGTGTCTGGGACGACTTGCGTGACTTGGGCACATGGGGGGGGCTGCATTTCCACCATGGCAATTGCCCAGATGTCGTTGCCGACGATGAGCTTGCACAATTTAGTCGGTTGTACCGCGGAGAGAGTGGTCGTCGTCTTGGGTCGAACACCTTGCAGGGTGACCATCTCGCCGTCGTGGAGGAAGGAGATGAACTTGTCCTGCCAGTGGCACGTCATGGGGCTGTGCTTGGCAAGCCAGTCCATGCCGAGGATGCCATTGTACGCTCCGGTGTCGAGCTCATACATGGGCGTGGAGAACGTGTGCCCTTGCATCCACCACTTGAGCTCGGGAACTTGACGCGAACAGGCGTGAACAGGTGAGACGATCCCCATTGGCCACCCGCACGTCCAGTGCGGCGATCTCCTGCATGGTGGCGCCGAATCGTTCCACGAAGGACTTGTTGACGAAACTATGGGTGCTCCCAGAGTCCAGCAGTAGCAGCATGACCTGGTTGCCAACCAGTGCCTGGAGACGGATGGTGCTGGGCGCCTCGAAGCCGTCCAGCGCGTGCGCTGAGATGGTGCAGCACTTTGGTGGAGGAACTGCTGGTTCAGGGGCGTCGAGCAGGTCGGGTGCGTGCACGGTGTCGTCGGTGAGCACTTCCCTGTACGCGCCCACCTGGATCGTGAGCAGCTGCGCTTGCTGATTGCATCGGTGCTCACGGCTGTATCGATCGCCGCACTTGAAGCAGAGCCCATTGGCGCAGCGAAATTCCTTGAGTTGGCGTTCGCGAGCGTAGTCGTCGGGCTATTGTCGTAGCGCAACACCAAGACGCGCTAGGGAACTGGAGGTGGTCGGCCTTGCGGTGGTGGTCGTGGTCGCGCTCGTGGCGTGTTCAGTTCTTCCTCCTGGATCCGTGCGAGGATCGAGGCTCGCGTGATGCTAGGTGCTTGGAGGCGTACCGCCGCGCGCAGCTCATCCTTGAGGCCCAAGAGGAACTGTGTAATGAAGAACTTGGTGGAGAGCGAGGGATCAAACGCCAGTAGGTGGTACATGTGGCTGTCAAACGCCTGACGGTACTCGCTGACGGTGCCGCTCTGTCGGAGTTGGAGCAGTTTGTGCATCTCGAGTTCGAACTTGTCGACCCCGAATTCTTCGATTATTGTTGTGCAGAAGGCGTCCCAACCCAGGCCACCATGTGTTTGTCGAAATGCTTGCAGCCAGTGGGCGGCCTGGCCCTCGATATACAGCGTCGCCGTGGTCACCCAGCTGGATGGAGGCACGCGGTAGAGGTCGAAGTAGGTGCGGCAGCGATCCAGCCAGAGGTAGGGGGCGGTACCGTCGAAACACGGGAAGTCGTGCTTGGGCGGCTTGATGTAGTTGTCGTGGTGATGCGTCTCAATCGGCTGCTGGAGTGGCGCTTGAAGCAGGGGTGGTCGCTGATCTGCGAGGCGCAAGGTGGCGCTCCTTGTTGCTGTTGTTGGTGCACTGGGGGTGGACGTAGAGGTGGCAGCGGCGGCAGTGGTGGTGGTGACGGGTTGATGACGGTGGCAGATCCCGATCCGCGCGGTGACGGCGACATCTCAAGCACCTTGCGCGTCTCGTCGACATCGGCTTGGGTGAGATCCACCTGTTTGGGGAGGGCGCGCAGATCTTGAGAGACCTGCGCGTTGAAGGCGACTTGAGCTTCGAGCCGCTTGTCGTTGTCGAGCTTCTGCTCGTCGAGGCGGGAGACGATGGTCTCCATGAGAGACTTGAGATTGCTGGTGTTGTCGTCCATGGCGGACAGCAACTGGCGCGTCTGGACGGAAGGCTTGGACGGCGCCGTTGCTCCTCTCGGAACGATCTAACCCCGCCGGGGATTTTGGGTGACTTGCCGGAGCAGATCGCACCAGCGGCGGTGGATGTTACAGATCAAGGCCAAGAGGGTTGTGGAGCAGCGGAGAAAATATTTTGGGGCAGGGTTCGGTGGCTCGGATTACCAATTGTCACGCCCCGATCTGGATCGAGGGGCGTCTAGAGTAGGCGAGAAGGGGATCGGGAGAAGTAGGTGAGGAAAGCTTGAGGAAGGGGGTGAGCTAGTGAGAGAGAGAGGTGAGGAATTCAGATACTTTTCCAACAGCCTGTCGATTACATCGGCCCTCGAGGGCTTAAGTACTCAACTCGCACGGCCCTTGGCCACTCACACGCTTACAGGTGGACCACACACACACACCTACACTTGGCGTTGCCAACTGGCAGTCACACGGTGCTGCTGCACACTGTCGTTGTGACAATGAGCTTCTCCGTCACCTGACTATGGAGGCCGGATAGAGGGGAGATGGAGGAGGAAGACATGGTGCACGATCTTGGTGATGGGGATGATGTGGTTAAACTAGATGAGATGGAAGAGGGAGGCTCTGATTACCATGTGAAGATTGCTTGAAGCGTCTTACCTTGTTGGAGGGGACGCGTACATCTTATATAGGCAGGGGCTTCTCCCTGGAAATGCATACAGAGTTTGTTGAGATTATAACATGGAGTACAAAAGAAGTTCAAAAGATTAGTCTACGGTTTAGATAGGATAAGTGCAAAGCCTAACAACTACAACTACCTACAATATACGCCCTGTATCTCATGCTGAAGTCCACTGGAAGCCCTGTCATGTACACACAATATTGTTGTTTAACAACAAATACTGGTGCTTCACTTGTTATTCATGATAAAAGTACAGCTATATTGGTTAATAGGAATAGATCAAAGTGTATCGCAAACCTGAAAACTTGGGGGTATTCGGGACTGAAATCCATCACTACCTAGAGGTTTCTCCTGGCACCGACGCCCCCGTGCATCGGTGATTTGGGGGATACTATCAATGCATCAGATGCTTATAAGAGAATCGTACCATGTGTCCCATCAAGGACCCCTTTGTGCACCTAACTTCAACTCTGTGGCCAGGAGGATGGACGATGAAATTGCGTGTTTATAGTGGTAGAAATGATTTTGAAACATTGTAAATTTGGATCTTCTGCGTTGTAAATTGCCTTTCTTAATGCAAAGTAGAGCACCTGCTAGTTTCTCAAAAAAAAAAGCAGGGTATGTCATGTAAATGTTGAGTTTTACGCCTGCAGATCAAACATATTGAATAGATTGATTTGGATACAAAAAGCTCCCTCTGTAAACAAATATAAGACTGTTTAGATCACTGTATTATCCTTTTTGATTGAAGGGGTGCCTTCTAATCTCCACCTTTAATCTACATCGAAATCCATAAACTTTTCTGGGGGGTGTACCGAAGCAAAGTTCGTAAATGTTTCTTGTCTACTAAATTATGATTTGGAAAAAAAATCTCCAGGTTCTTCATAGCCTGGTCTAAAGAAACATAAAATCCAACATCTTCAAAGATTTCTGCCCTTTTCATGTATATTTTGGTGTTCGTATCATCTTGTTCCTATTCTTTTTGAAAAGTTTATGCAATACAACATATTAGTTGAAGCTTTCGGTTACTGTACTTTAACGTAACCTTTGTTTACAAATTTCATGGAAGGATGAACGTGGTTGTTCCATTATTTGCCCTTGCATAGTGATTCTCTTGAAGTCATCCAGCCATTTGGTTGAGATGTTAGGCTGTGATTCCTAATTATTAATGATGGAAATCTTCCAACTACTTTTTGTATCTATGTTTGGTATTTATTCTTGCAGTGTGGTACGACACCAATTGAACTTGCTGCCTCTAAAGGCCGTAAGGACATGGTTGAAATGTTATTCCCTTTAACCTCTCCTATTTCAACGCTGCCGGAGTGGAGCATTGATGGAATCATTTCTCATGTGAAACACTTTGGTTTGAAGCCAATGGTATGTTTTTAGTTCTATGCTCACTTTCCCGTATGTTATTTATCATCAGCCTGTAGTTCTCTTGTTTGGTAGTTCTGCCTATCTTTGGAGTAGAATTAGTTTTAATTCACGATTGTTGTAACCTCCATTGTGCAAGCAAAACATTTCATGCAAATTTTACTTTTGGTGCATCACATCACTATGAGCGAACTTCTAGTCTTTGGGTATTGACTGTATGATGAACTATTAATGTGCTAGCTAGACTTAACAAGTTAACTTTTCTGATATTGTGCCAATCCCTGCAGCCTCAGACAGCAGGCTTTATTATGAACTTATGATACACCCTGCAACACTGCAGTATAACACATTTTTGTAGTTTTATACACTAAGTAGGTGATATAGGCTGAGACTTACAAATTTGTACATGTTTTACACATATTTGTTCTAACTGCAACTTTTTTGTGATCAGGATAAGCAAGAGCGTGCAAAGAAATTAACTGAACTGAAACAGAAAGCTTCAGAGGCTTTTAAGAGTGGGCAGTATTATATAGCAGCACTGCTGTATAGTAGTGTAAGTCACTAGGGCCCATTTTTATTGCCTGAAGAAGCGACAGGTGTTTTCTATATTTGCAAACTGTTAATCTCAGTCCACGCTATAATTTTGTTCACACGAAAAATCGGTTCCATATTCTGGTTAGATGCTCCGTCTACAGTACTCCCTCTATCCACGATTTCGTATTTAAAAGGAGTTTTCAATTGTATAATTTTATAGCATACATCTCATAAATTATTGACCTTCTTCATGGTCAAAGTAAATATCGAAATACATATTAGGCCCTATATATATGGATGGAGGGAGTACAAGGCATGCACAATCTATGCCAGCCATACCGCTCTCTTATTAATTATGAGGTAGTTGAGCAGTTTGTATTCAAAGGGCTGAGGTAACACAATACTGTTGTACAAAAGTTCTTGGAGTACTCTGTTTTAGGTGTTGCTAAAAGATGCATGTGATTGATGTACGTATTGTAGGCAATGGCATTTGGCCCTAGTCCAGATGATTTTGCAACCATATTGGCAAATAGGAGTCTCTGCTCGTTGCGCGCTATGAACGGAAGAACTGCTCTCGCTGATGCTAGTAGTTGCAGAATGCTCCGACCTCTTTGGCCAAAAGCCTGCTATCGAGAAGGGGCAGCTTTTATGTTATTGAAGGTAAAAAATAAGACGGTAGCTTTCTTCAAGCATTCGTGATCATGATCATAGAGCTGATCATCCTCTGTTTTGTACTTGTAGGACTACGAGAAAGCATGCAAGGCTTTTGCCGATGATGGCTTGAAGCTTGACCCTACAAACAGTCATCTTGCAAATGCTTTAAGGTAACTGGTCCCCGTTTTCATAAGTTAAAGTGAAAGGATAAATGATATCTTATACTCCATCTGTTCCTAAATATAAGTCTTTTTAGACATTCCAATATAGACTACATACGGAGCAAAATGAGTGAATCTACACTCTAAAACACGTCTATTTTCATCCGTATGTAGTCCATATAGAAATTTCTAAAAAGACTTATATTTAGGAACTGAGGGAGTAGACAGTTTTGTGCATGGAAGATGGTCTCCATCTCTAGAGGAATATATTGCATTACATGGATTCAAGTCTGTTGGGTTCTTTTCTTGAGTCGGAGCGATTTACTAATAGTGGAAAGAGCACCTAGTGTTGATCTGTGTGTTATCAGGGTTGATCTTCAGGGTAAGGAGTTGTACACAGATTTCTGACAATGCTCATGTTCAAAATATTTTGGTCGCAGGGAAGCCCAAGAGGCAGCGAAGAATGCTCGTTGCCCTGGAAAGTAACTGACGCGCCCGTCTTACAATGCAGAATCTGTGGCTTTGTTTTGCTGCTAGCGCCTTTTATCTAGTCTGAAAACTTCTAGAGTGCAGATTCTCCCTGGAACGGTTTGATCCGGAACAAGTATCTGCGTGGCCAGCCACTTGCCTTCTGTCTGCGATCTGGTGGCTCGCAGTTCTGGCAGTCGGTCGTCCAGCTTCTCCCGGTCCTCTGCATCGGGACTTCCATCTCGGTGGGGTCCAGTTCGACGACATTGTTCTGGTTTGACAGATGGGCTGGAGACTCCCCTTTTGCCGCGCGCTTTCCCGATCTCTTCTCCATTGCAGTTGAACCCCTGATCTCGTTTGAGAGGGCCCTTATTGATCTAGGGCGCCTTGCTTTCCGGAGGCCTTTCGGCCCTCCGGAATCCACCGCTTGGCGTGAGTTACTGGACTGTGTAGCACTTCACAAGCCGGTGGTGGACGATGGCCCGGACCTGGTGAGATGGCGGCTTGAACCTTCGGGCCAATTCTCCACCAAATCCCTTTACCAGGCCATCGCACCTTCCGTCGCCCCTCCCCCCCGTCGACAGTGTGGTCCGTCCACCTACCCCTGAAAATTCGAATCTTTTCATGTGGCAATGGATTCGCAGGCGACTCCCGTCGGGCGTTGAGGTGCGTAAGCGCAATGGCCCGGGCTCCGACATTTGCCCGCTCTGCTACGTCCCCGAAGACTCGAATCACATCTTCTTCTCCTGCGTGACCGCTCAATTCGTTTGGAGCTGCTTCCGTGAGGTGGTGGGTGGATCTTGGTGTCACACCAACTTCCCCGACCTGTATGACGAGCTCCAGTCCTCCCCTTTGACTTCTCGCCACATTAGATGGCTTGAGATTGGAGTCATCGCTTGGACCCTCTGGACGATCCGTAATAAGCTTGTGATCTAGCGTGTTCCTCTTCGACGGGCTACTGACGCTATCTTCAAACTGTCTGGTTTCTTGCAGCTCTGGCGGCCTCTTAGCCGCCCCCAGGACCGTGATGCCATCTCTGCCTTCATCGCTGACCTCCGCTCGATGGCCGCCCGCCTGTCTCCATCTCCACCGTCGGAACCCGACTAGTCGCTCCTTGGCTCTTCGGGTCTATCCCTTTTGTGTTTTGGGCTTGTTGAGTTGTGCCCTTAGCAAAATCTCCGTACTTGTTTGTGTGACTTGGGTGTGTGCGTTTGAACTGGTATTTGTATGTGTGCTCTGTGGCGATTTGCTTTATTTATAAAGCGGGGCGAAAGCCTTTTTCGGTAGAATACCCTGGTATTTTAAGACTTATGTGGTACCATCGTTTGTAAATATAACTGGATGCACTCGCTGATCGTAGTATCTTGATTCCAGTTCAAGTGTCAGACAAACTTTATCGTCACAAAGCTTGTTATATCTTTGGTTGTTGGATCATGGAATTCAGTACTGAGGTTTCTGGTTGAACTTGGCATTGCGACCGTGGCAGCCATTCCGAGGTTGGTCTGGTCCCGTGCAGACTGGGATTGGCCCTGGCCGGTTGCAAATGGCATGAAGGGCGTGGTGGTCGTACGCATTGTCGGGTCCCTGAGTAGCGCGGGAGTCTACAATTAGTTGGAGGCACAAATTCATTTTTTTTTAGAAAAGGAGGATGGCCCCCGGCCTCTGCATCTGGAAGATGCATACGGCCACTTTATTAATTATTCTCGAGGACCTTACAAAGTATTACAAACAATATACCTGAATCCACCATCTTGGCAACATATGCCGCTACTCTTATCCATATGATGAAGGGATGCTAGCTGGGCCCCTACCCAAACTACTCACTTAAACCTAACATCAAAAGCCGGAAGCCCCAGCCGAGCCACATACCGGGTCTGGGGCACAATCCGGTCAGACACACTCTTGCGTCGTCGCCGCCATCTTCCACAGGTCCGTCTTCAGATGATATTGAGTCTTCTACCTTGTGAAGGCCACATCAGCCATCGACGTCACCATGACGCCAGACAGCTACCTCCTCCTGCGCGAGTCCATCTCCGCGCATCGGACGCCGAGCCTCCACGGCGCCATGCCGCCGATCTCCGCCGCCATTAATGAGTGAGATGAAGTACCGCTCCACCACGGCAAGTACAAGGTGAGGAAGGGCGAGGTCGCCATCGGAGACACGGCCGGAAGATAAGCACCGCAGCCACGGAGCTGCAACGCGGTAGATCAGACGGGCCGCCACCAGGAACCAGACAAACTCGCCATGCACACCCAGCATCCCCAGGCCCAAATCGGCGCCTCCAAGAAGGTGACGACGCTGTGGCGCCGCCGCCGCTTAGCCACCGGGACTAGGGTTTTCACCCGGGCGTAGGGGAAGGGGGGAGGCAGGGGAGGTATAGCCTCAGCGCTGCCACCAAGGAGGGAATGGCGTCCGGGACGCCATCGACGCCGTGACCGCCACCGGCGGCCAAAGGTTTCCCCCGGCCAAGCACCTTGCCGCCACCTCCGAACCAGCCACAACATGAGCCAGGCCGGCCGGAGGTCATGCATCACGAGCGGACCAGATCGCCTCCGATCTGACGAGGGGAGCCCGGGGCCTCCCCTTGCCATGACCAGCGCCCACCGGGACCTTGCTGCCCGCACAGCCGAGGGGATCCGGCCTACCTCACCGACGAGCACTCCCTGCCGTCGGAGTAGTGTCGTCCGCACCAGCGAGGCCGCCGCCTCAGATCCCACCAGCGCGCGCCACCCGACGCGCCGGCCGCCGAGTTCCGCCGCCGCGCCCGAGGAAGGAACCCCCGCGGCCCCTACTCCAGGCGAAGGCAGGGGAGATCCCGCCGCCGCCGGCACCGCGCGGGCTTTGCCCGGCGGTGCCCGCCGGCGGCGGCGGGAGGAGAGGAAGGAGGTGGGGTTGGGTCGGCGGCGGCTAGGGTTGGGCGCCCGGGTCGCCCGCAGGAGGCACAAATTCATAATTCAGTACAAGAGGCAACGCTTAATTCATGTGCCCCCTGTGGTATGCACTTGCAGGTCATGAGTCGGGAGCTACACTGTAGCACCCACCCTACCATCAGAGCCATTGCCCCAGAGCTAGATGCATGTGGGAAATCATGGGTGCGCCCCTTACTCGTCACGTCTGACACTACCGCTGGCAACATGAACCCCTTCACCGGTCTGTTATAAGGTATGCTCATATGACCAAATATTGGTGCAATGTATTATGGGCATGTTTGGTTGCCTGCATCAAATTTGAGCCATTTGCATCTGCGGCCCGACGCAACCAGCCTGAGTCAATGCGCTTTCTTTCATTAATTTACGTAATTAAATTGAGGCTGTTGGTATGTCGACGTGGAGTTGAGGGACATTGTAATTAAACCGCTCGCGTAGCATGGGCCGATGGTGTGCAACAGGCTTCAGCTTCGCCAAACAACCCCCCCAGGAGATGCATTAGGCTACTCATTAGCGGAGAGTATCATATACTAGTATTATGCATATGGTAATAATGTAGTATATGATACTATCTTCATATATAGTGCCTAATATCATAAAATAGAGTAGTATCATATATGATCATATTTATTGTCATGCATGACACAAAGTATCATAGTATTTAACATGATGAGGTATCTATCTGTGTTACTCTAACCCTTTCTCTTTTCTTTAACTCTTTGCCACATCGGCGTGTTTGCTATTCCCGAGTGCATGATACTGGCTAAGATACCACCACTATGGCCAGCCTTAGTTTCATAACTTTTCTTAAGGGCATCTTCAATGGTTGCATACTTGCATGATAATTGTTGGTAGACTTTGTCATATAGGATTTTTGATGATGTGTCGTACGATAAATGAAGAAAGAGAGTAAGGTTGTATGTACATGAACCGACACCCCTTGCACA
This sequence comes from Triticum aestivum, assembly GCF_018294505.1. Classification (NCBI taxonomy): domain Eukaryota; kingdom Viridiplantae; phylum Streptophyta; class Magnoliopsida; order Poales; family Poaceae; genus Triticum; species Triticum aestivum. The sequence goes on along the minus strand of NC_057807.1, from coordinate 622,112,926 downwards.
AGCTTCAATGTAGAATGAGAGAGCACCTTATTTATCATCTCACATCCTATTGGGCAAGCTAGATACAACATTGGAGTAGTTGTATGTTAAAATGTTGATTGATGACATGACGTATTTTATCAACAAGCTAATAAACAAACTGTTGGAGATGCCCTAAGTAGATTATGAAGATGTCAGTCATAAGTTCTTGAGTTCTTTATGACTAATGCGAGTTTGTGATCTTCCATGCACTTCCACATATCCATGTTGCTAGTCTATTCGGTATCATGCATTGCCCCACTCTCACACTGAGATTTGGTTCATCTTTTGCTGACACATCCAAATCCGGTGGGAGGACTTCCTACACATTTAAAATCTCATGTAGATCATACTCCCTCCGTCCCAAAATAAATGTGTTGAGCTTAATACAAATTTATACTAGAGCTAGTACAAAGTTGAGACACTTATTTTAAGACGGAGGGAATATTTAATAACGAACTCCCCGACGCTCGGGCTTTGCCTGATGACGCCCTTTGTTGGCGGCAAGAGGGACGAAGAAGATTGGTGGCGGTTAGGTTTGCTTGCCGCGAGTCGCTAGGGGGATGCAGGTATCAAGGGCATTTCAAGAAATATGGCGATTCTAACAGCTACGACGACTCTCTTCTAGTGGTTTTTTGGCCTTTTGCCTCCAGATTGATGGTTATTATGCAGTTCAAGGGCTTTTGAGGAGTCCGCTAACTCTCTTACATGTGCCCACTCAGAGCATCTTCCGTGCAAGGCGCTTAATCAGGTGCTTGATCGGTAATACTCCCTCCGTTTCTAAATGTTTGTCTTTCTAGAGATTTCAGCAAGTGACTACATACGGAGCAAAATGAGTGATCTGCACTCTAAAATATGTCTATATACATCCGTATATGGTAGTCCATTTGAAACTCTAAAAAGACAAATATTTAGAAATGGAAGGAGTATAATATTATTTCGTTCCTAGCGCCCAGGTTAAGAGTCCCTTCTTCCAACGGTCGCTGGGAACCATGTACGAGCGTCATGAATGTAAAAATAGAATGGGTGATTGGGCTAGCGCCCGACGACTCATCTGGCATCGACGCCAGCCGAATTCCCAGATTCAGGTGGGAACCGAGCAAAATTATCAGGATTCCTACCCTGGCGCCTGCCTTAGCGCCGTGCGTTGTAAATGCTCTCAATGGTGTGACTCGGGAATGCCTTTATTTATTTTTTTATCTTGAAAACCATACTTTGCTTGACAAACTTTACAAGATGTTATCAGAAACCAGATTAAAAGGAGAAATGCATATTACGAGCAATTGGGAAATGTTTATGCACTAGGTAAAAATGTAAGTATATATGAAATAAAATGATCATCACGTATTCAAAATTATTAATGCATAAAAATAGATTAAAGTACTAAAATAATAATTTGCTCCCTCCGTCCCAAAACAAGCGATGTGGAGTTGAACTAAAACCACGTCGCTTATTTTGGACGGAGGGAGTATGTTTTAAAAAGTTCAGAAATTTAAATCTTGCTACCATTAGTACGAATATATGTTCATGTATATACTACTAAAAAAATTAAGCCTTAAAAGGTAGAAAACATAACTCAATAAAGAGTAAAAATAAAATAAAACTTGAGAATAAAAATTAAAAAGAGTAGAAATAGAAAGACCCAAGCGGCTCACGACTAGGGTTTCCTTGCCCTCTCGCCGGCCGCCGCTGGTCCGCTTGGTCTCCTATGATTCTAGGACTATGGAGACATGATGGATCCCGGCCCTTGCCGGCAAGAGGCGGCTATGCTTTTAGGTGTTTTTTCAGTCTCGTTGGGGTTTCTGCCATGCTCAAGATGAGATGGCGGCGGCTTCCTGAAGATGAAATAAGGTTTTCCTCGCCTATCCCGTCTAGGTGGTGTTTCTAGCGTTGTCGGAGGACATGTGGAGGTGTGTCTCTGACGGATCTCGTGGGTTCCGGTAGATGTTTGATGAAGGTGGATCCGCCTGGATCTGATCTTCGTTCGTCTGCGTCCGTGTGTCTGCAGGTTGGATCCTTCTGATCTATGATTCTCTCCATCGATGACGGTTGTTGTTCTAGTGCGATCGTCTTATGAGGCCTTAGAGCAACTCTAACGCGGTGACCCAAACGGATGCAGGTTTTTTTCGCCTTTTGTCTGTTTGGGTCGGCAAGCGGACATGCGTGTCCGCTTTGCGTTTGGGTCAGCTGGTGTGCCCAATGGGGGTAGACGCATTACGATGCACCCGGCACGGCGTCCACATGCTCGCCCTCGACGCCATGTAACTGTGACACACCATAGTGGACGGGATCCACATTGTCTCCATGCCATGCGCTCTCTAGCAGCAGCGGCGGCGCTCCCGCTCCAGCGGCGTTGGGGGTGGGGGCGAGACGAGGCCGGCCGTGGACGTGGTTTCTTGGTGGCATCGTCGAGTGGGTAGAGAAAGAGGAGGAGAGAGAGGTGGGAGCTGGTGGGTCTGTGACAGGTGGGTCAGATTTCGCATGCAGCGGACGAAGAGGACACATAAAACGTCTATTTTGTGTCTGCCTCCGACCCAAATTTGGGACGAAAATGGGTCCGGTCGGACAAAAAAAAACACAAAATGGAAATGGATCTCTGCGTTTGGTCGTATTTTCTGTCCACGTGGACTCAAATGGACACGCGCAGACGAATTGGGTCGCTGCGTTGGAGTTACTTTCAGTAAGATGACTTTCCGTCTGTCTACTATAATAAGGTTTGTCCGACTCTAATGAGAGAGGGGCGATGGTGGCGGCGTGACTTCGGCTCGCTTCAGTACATGTACTCTTCGCTAAGTGGTTTATAGATTTGGATGTAATTTTTATTTCTAGTGTTCTTTGTACTACCAACGACAGTTGGTGATCTATGGATCTGGATATTTTTTATCTGGAGTAGATTGGAACCTTTCTTTTAAAAATATGAAAACACTAACGCTCACACGTGTGGCAGTTTTGCAACTCGCCCACACGCTGGATCACCGTCCAGTCGAGTTTGCACGAATCTTGACACATTGAGGCAGAATTCACGTGCCACGTAGGACGGTGCTGGTGTGTGGGCGTTCGAGAGTTCGCCCACACGCCCGCAACACGCGGTTTGGCAGCTGCGCTGCGTGGGCGAACTAGTTTCTGCCCACATAGCCAACACCTAGTCCAGGCGCGTGTGGCGAACTGATTTTCGTCCACACAACACCCGTACGTTGTTGGATGGCAAATGCAGTTACGCGTACGTGATAACTAGGTAAACACACATGGCAACTATGATCTGTTGCAGGACGACAACTGCAGTTGCGCGTATGTGGCAACCAGATAAACACACATGACAACTATGGTTGGACCACACATGGCAACTAGGTAAACACACATGGCAACTATGATCTGTTGCAGGACGACAACTGTAGTTGCGTGTATGTGGCAACCAGATAAACACACATGACAACTGTGATTAACCATACATGACAACTATGGTTGGACCACACATGACAACTAGGTAAACACACATGGCAACTACTGTTTGACCATATATGGCAAGTAGTTAATCACACACGGCAACTATGATTTGATTACATGCGACAACTACCATAAATTAGACATGGCAACTATAGTTAACCAAAACAAATAGAGTTGCAATGCTTTTACAACTATATTTGCCATCGCCGGATAACTACATCTGTCATCCCGGATGGCAACTAAATTGTCATCCCGCGAGTATCTAACGTAGCTGCGCCAAGATGTGTGGGCATTTTTGCTTCATCCCACACGCGAGGGATAAAGATGAGTAGTACTTTGTTGGGCGTCTGGCACGAAGTAGCTACGCCCACACGTATGGGCAATTCTAATGTTCGCCCACACACAACCTGCGTGGGCTGCCTCCTGCTCACGACACACGATGTGTAAGCGGATGGCTAGTTATCGTCGTTCAAAAATAATAGGAAAGGTATATATAATAAAAAAGAAGAAGAAAATTTGACGGAGTGAGCATCAAATGGACACAGCTTCAGTGACTTAAAGGCACCTACTTTAGGTCACTGACATGTGGGCCAGTCATCTATTGGGCCCACGTATCATAAACACAAAAGGTAGGTGCCTTGGTACCGAAGCATCGTCCGCATCAAATGGTCTCCTCGTCTTCTCCAGACGGTCCACACACTAGTACTACCCCGCAGCGCAGTGCCGCTCTCTCTCCCACGTATCGGCAAGGGAACAACCCGCCCGACTTCTCAATCACCATGGAGATGGAGGCGATGGGGAAGCAGCAGCGGGAGGAGGCGCTCCTCCGCGCCGCCTCCGACGGCAACCTCCGACTCCTCAAGAGTAACCCCGACTCCTCCTCCTCATGCTCTTTCTCCTTAGGGTTTGATGATGGTAGTAGCTTGACGGATTTAGTGCCGGACTTGGCTCCCATTTCTCGCGTTGCGAAGAGATGGCGCGGTGGATGGGATCGGGAGGCAAAGGCGAGGCCGCCATCCTGGGCACGGTGGAGGACGGCGTAGGGGACCGCGCGCTGCACCTGGCGGCCGGGTCGGGTCGGCTCGAGGTCTGCAGGTACCTCGTCGAGGACCTCCGCCTCGATGTCAATCAACTCAACTTCATAGGTGACGCCCCCTTCCCTGCTTCCCTTCGCGTCAATTTGTAGCTCCTTTATCATTTTTAAAATTTATTTATTTATGTTGATTGCTACTGCTTAGTAGTTACTATTATACCATGTGAAGTATGCATTTTGGGCTTCGAATTTGTTGTTATATGTTGTATGCATTTGTAAATTGTGATTAAGTGACAAGGGGAGTTGAAATATCCAATATATAGACATCCATGCTCAGAAAGTCCATGCACCATACCAGAAACATCGATTTTCCCCCTCGAAAAAAAAACATCAAATTTCTTTGGGTATGCTATATAGGCAAACCGCTATATGAAGTGTCTCCTCTGTCTGTCTTTGTACAATTTTGTCAGCAGTAAACATTTGTCAGATGGAAAGCCTTTCACTAGTGAAGTCCTCTTTCCACGTTTGGCTCTTTTGTGTACAGTGTTTTGTATTGAGGGCAGGATTGGCGTGAATTTTGTTGAGCTCCTGATGTTTATTTTTCTGGCTGTTGCAGGTGACACGCCACTGTTCCTTTCTGCCACTTATGGGAGAGCTGCTGCTGCAAGATATCTTCTTGATCATGGTGCTGATCCACTAGCTGGCAAACTACACTCGCCTCTCTGTGGCGCTGCAATGCAAGGTCTCTCTGTATGCTTATTTATCATATATGTGTCACTGTCAGTGCATACATAGTCAATTTGATTTTTTGCCTTAGAAAGCCACATCACTCGATATAAACAGCAGTAGACTCCGACAAACTATTGATAGATCTGGGAGAGCAAGAACTGGAATTTAAAGGGGTTCCTGGGACGTGATTCTCTGCTTTGATGCTGTCAACCGTTTTGTTGCTATTCCTTTAGAGTTCGTTTGGATTTCGGGATATGAAGGCTTGGAATCACAACTGCTTGCACGGGTTAAATGTAATCCTATTCCTATATTTGGATGGAAGGAATTGGAGAAGGAGAAGGAGAAGGGTAGGGATATCAGATATGAACCTGCGTTTTCAACCCAAGGGGGAGGCTAGTAGTTCTGAACTTCTGATGGAAATGGGCATGGCTAACCAAAATTATCAAAATGCCCTGGATACCCACTTACTGGATCTTCTCCTTTCTTGAATGAGTGAGGATATTTTGATCTTAAATTTTGATACTACCTATCCTTGTTCCATCACAAACCAATCATTCGAGTGGATTATCTATAACCCACATCCTCATATATACCTCTGTCTCCAACTCTCCATATTCCCGGCCTCACTATCCATGTATCCAAACGCTGTTGCTTCTGCCCAGTGGCACAGCCCGATCTGATGCATAGGATGGCCCGTTCTAGATTTTTCAGGATTTATTATTCCTAACTCGTTTGATACTTGTCCTGAGCAACTTGTGCACTACATTTCTCAAACTTTGGCCGATGTACCAATTTAAGATGGTAATTGACCGCCTGGCCGGGTCACAATTATGGCAATACACTAGGCTTTATAGGCGAGAGTAGCCAGAAGAAACAGGTCAGTGCTTTCTTTCTTTTGCACAAGGTTGTTTCTAAACGTTGGAGCTGATTCCTGCATAACTACTAATCGGTAGATCATAACTCCTGTTGTTCCCAGCCTTAAAGCGATATTCTGGAACGTACGCGGTCTCAACTCGAAGGCCAAGCGCACTGCCGTTCGTAGCATGATAGCCGCCGCTACTCCCTCCATTGTATGTCTCCAAGAAACCAAGCTCGCTGTGATCTCGTCGGACCTTGTCATAGAAACGCTTGGTAGCTTGTTCCTGGATTTCTTCTGGCTCCCCGCGGAGGATACCCAGGGCGGCATCTTTCTTGCTTGGAGCCGCAACCCCATTGCCCTTACTAATCCCCATGTTGGCGACCACCATGTCTCCGCTGTGGTCACCGCGCTCTCTGGTTGCGCACACTGGTGGATCACGGGCGTTTACGGGCCGCAAGGGGACGATCAGAAGCTTGCATTCCTTGCGGTGCTGCATGACCTTCGCGCTACCATCGCCAGCCCGTGGATCGTGGGTGGGGACTTCAACATGATCACTTCCGCAACGGACAAAAATAGGCTCAACCAGCACACCATGAATCGATTTCGACGATTCATCGCGGACTTTACCCTGCGCGACATCTATCTCCACGGCCGTCGCTACGCTTGGTCGAATGAGCAGGACAACCCCACTCTCATCTGCAATGACCGTATCCTCTGTACCCCCTCCTGGGCGACTGACCACCCCTAGCGCTTGCTCCGTTGCCTGTCCACTGCTACCTCCAATCACGCTGACTGCTCCTGGACTGATCCCCTCTGCCGGGCGCAAAGAGGCAGTTCCACTTTGAGCGTTTTTGGCCCAAGCTCGATGGTTTTCAGGAGACTCTGGCAGACGCGTGGGCTTCTATCGAGCCTGATCCGGACCCCTTCCGACCCATCTTTGCTCTTGAAGGCCACCGCGCGACGCCTACGGGGCTGGGGCACGTGCTCCACCAACGCCATCGCCACTCGGCTCCTCCTCGCCCGCGGTCTTATTCTATGTCTGGACTCCGCCCAAGATTCTCGCGCTCTGTCCCCGGTCGAGTCTTGGTTTCGTCGTGAGCTCAGGCGCACCTATCTTGGACTGGCTTCTCTTGACCGGTCCATCGCTCGTCAACGCATTCGCTTCCGCTGGCTGCAGGAGAGCGACACCGCGGCGGCCCTCTTCAAGATCCATGCGGCGCACTGCACTACCAAGAACTGCATTCTGGCCCTCCAAGTGGACGGGGCTCCGGCGAGACCGATCTGGCTCAAGCCGCGTTCGACCACTTCACTGCCATTCTTGGTTCATCCGAGCCGCACGCCAAGTCCCTCAACCTTGGGGTCTTCTATCACCGTTGCTTTGATCTCTTGGAGCTTGAACAGCCGTTCACCGAGGACGAAATTTGGGTGGCCATCAAGCAACTCCCCACGGGTAAGGCACCCATCCCCGATGGCTTCTCTGCCGAATTCCTTCCCGCCTGCTGGGGCACCATCAAGGAAGACATGTGTAGTCTTTGACAAGCTCTACCTCAACAATGGCCATGGATTCCATAAGCTCAATGAAGCTCTCCCTACCCTGATCCCCAAGAAGCAAGATGCCACCACCTTGTTCGACTACCGGCCTATTAGTTTGATCCACCTGCTGGCCAAACTTTTTGCCAAGGTCCTCTACCTTCAGCTCGCCCCGCAAATGGCCGAGAACGTCTCCTCCAACCAGGGCACTCTCATCGCTGGTCGGAGCGTACATGATAATTTCATCTTAGTCCAGCAAATGGCGAAGCTTCTTCAAAACCTAAAGCTCCCTAGAGTGCTGCTTAAGCTCAACATTGCTCGCGCCTTCGACTCAGTCTTCTGGCCATTCTTGCTTGAGACCCTGCACCATCTTGGATTTGGCCAGTGCTGGTGCGGTTGGATCTCGTCCTCCTCTCAGCGTCCACCCGCGTTATGATCAACAGCACCCCCGGGCTGCCGATCGATCACGCCTATGGTTTCTGGCAGGGCGTCCCGATCTCCCCTATGATGTTTGCCATCGCTATTGATTCCCTGAACTCTCTGCTCCAGTACGGGCGTTTGCGTCGGGGCCTTTCGCCGGCTCACTACCACGCACGCCGCGTCCAGCATCTCGCTCTTCGCAGACGATGTGGTGATCTTTTGCCACCACGATCCCATCGAGCTCTCCATGGTGTGCGCCAGCCAAGGTTTTGGATCCCAAATAGGCAAATTTTCTCGTGGGTGGGCGATATTCCCGGTAACCACGGTTACCGAGAAATACCGAAAAAAATTCGGACGAAATTTACAATTGAATTTTGAATTCAAACAATTTTTACTTAGATATAATAAATTCTTGAACTGATGCAAGTCAGAAAAGAGGTAGTAGCTCAGTGGTACCTGAACTACGCGCGCCATTAGCTGTGTTGACGTCGCGAGTTCGATTCTCTGGACTGTCATTTTTTTACTGCCTATTCTGAAAGTGCGGGAGGAGGACTCGAACCAGCTACCTCGTCATTTTTTTACTGCCTATTCTGAAAGTGCGGGAGGAGGACTCGAACCAGCTACCTCTCGAGGTGCATAACAGATGGTTACCACTACGCCAGAGTAAAGGCGTTGTCTCAAATGAGAACCAAAGCTCCTTTATTAGATCTGTAGCGTTCAAATTCAAATTATTCAAAAATTTCGGTATCTTTTGCTCGGGATAGGTATTTCTCCTGGGGCGGCGAGAAATGCGGTAACCGCCCGGTATCCCTTTTTCTCGGGCGGTACCCAAAACCATGGCGCCAGCTCAGACATCTTTGGTAGCGCTCGGGCATGTGCACGAGTTTTGCCAAGTGCACCGCCACGGACATCCAGAGCCCCCTGTCTGCACCTGTTGACATTCAGGCTGCCCTCGCCTGCCTCATGGCTGATTTCCCAATCAAATACCTGGGACTGCCGCTTCCCGTGCGTAGGGTGCGCACCTTAGCCCTGCTTCCCCTCCTAGATCGCCTCCGGGTGCGGCTGGCCACCTGGAAAGCCACCCTACTTTTGCGTGGCGAGCGCCTTGCCCTGGTTCGGCACGTCATGTCTGCTATCCCGATGCACATTCTCATGGCCATGGCCATCTCTCCCTCGATCCTCAAGCAGGCCATCAGAATCATCCGCGAGTTCCTTTGGCAGGGGCGCCGCGACACCAAGGTCGGCTGTTGCCTCATGTCTTGGCCCAAGGTGTGCTCGCCGATCAGGCTGGGCGGGCTCTGTGTTCACGACCTCCACCGATCCGGCATCGCCCTTAGCACGTGATGGCTTTGTCTTCAGGCCGTCGACGCCTCGTGACTGTGGCGCCATCTTCACCTTCCCTATGAGTCAAGGCCTTCTTCCGGGCCTCTACTACCTAGGTTCTTGGCGACAGTAAGACCTGCCTTTTCTGGGAGGACCACTGGCTGGACGGCTTTTCTGTCGTCGACCTCGTGCCCTCCCTTGTTGCACTTGTCCCACGGCGATGCAGACGCCGTCGGCTCGTATGCGAGGGCCTCCACCAGCGCATCTAGATCGGCGACATCCACGGTGCTATGGGTCCCCAGGCCATTGTCGAGTACGTGGAGCTTTGGTGCCGGATTCAAGGGATACTCCTCACCCCCCCCACCCCCGACACGATCGCGTGGTGATGGACCGCCTCTAGCACTTGCACTGCCAAGTCTGCCTACCTCGCCCTGTTTCACAGCTCCACGGAAGCCTCCTTCTGGCGCCTCATCTGGAAACACTGGGCCCCGCTAAACGTCAAATTCTTCCTCTAGCTGGCCTCCCAAAACCGCTGCTGGACAGCCGACCGGCTGGCACGGCACGACCTTGACCACGAGCCCACTTGCATCCTCTGTTCTCGGGAGGACGAAACCTTACATCACCTTCTTGTTGGCTGCGTGATCTCGCGGATTTCCTGGCATGAGATCCTCTCTTGGGCACGACTACCTCTGCTGCCGCCTGACGGCTCCACTAGCTTCTAAGATTGGCGGACCACGGCAGCCGCGACCTGCATCCCGAGCTTCCGGCGTTGACTAGGCTTCCTCATCACCATCTCGGTCTGGCACATCTGGAAGCATCGGAACGCCTACATCTTTGACAGCGAGACGCCCTCCACTCACATGATCGTCGAGGCTGTCAACGCAAAGATACGTGCCTAGTGTATTCACGAAAAAAAATCCTATTGTTCAATATGTCAGAAAATATCTCCCAAAACAATGCAACATATTCTCACCTCTAAATGGCAAGCTGCAAAAGTACATGATCCTCTCATCCTGAAATTTATCGCCTAATGTTTCAAACTTGCAGTTGCTTTGTAAGATTTGGAAATGTAGTTAGAGTTCCAAACTTCCAACGAAGTTCATTGAAAAAAATGCTTCTCTATGGGAATAAGGCTACCAACATGGCCCCGCAGCTGCGAGTTAGCAGGTATAGCGATCCTAACTAGTCGTAGGAGGTGCAAAAGGCACCGAATCAGCCTTGGAGATAACTGGATAAACCTTTCTCCTAGTAGTTTTCCTAATTCTTAGTCAGTCCAAGATTAGTCTCGGGATTCTTCTTTTCTTTTATCCGGTTATAATAAATTCTGAAATTTTCACTGTTAGATGAAATCAGTGCCCCATATCATCGAGAGAGAAGTAAGCATTTCTGGGTCGACTGATCCAAATTCGATCCATTCCTTCAAATTACTTATTAGTTTTCTTTTGATAAGATTAGTCTTAGTTTTGTTAACATTTGTTTGGTAGCCTTTCTCTGTTTGAATAGATTTGGCTAAGGAATATAGTAAGCAAGAGACACACGTCACAGCGCATGGGGCTATAACCTTCAGTCTTGGGATCATGACAGTTGACTAGTATGACACCTCTCTTGGCTAGTGTGATGCTTGATGTTTCTATTTTAGCATATCTTGCCATATGCTTTTATGTGATTTCCATCGAACAAGACTCCCATATATATGATTTGGATGATGGCCACAGAAAGATTATCGAGTGTGGGGAGAACTTTGAGGCTTGGAATTTTGAAGTTGGATATCCAATCTTATCCAAAGTGTTGATGACGACTTTCTTCTATTTCTAAGGATAAACAAATAAAATTTGAATAGTCCCAATCCAACCACTTTTGTAAACCTTGTCCTGGATGAGATACGTGGTAACCAAAAAGGTTACTGGGCAGTTCATGATCACAAAACTGAAAACTGGCCCAGAGTTAAATCTTAGTGCAGATGTGTAAAGTCAGTTACATGTTAGAAAATATTCATGTCTCATTCTTTTCTTTTGAAACTTTGTTTTCCAGGACATTGTGAAATAGTAGAACTTCTGCTTTCAAGAGGAATCGATGTGAATTTAGATTATGCACAAGGGACACCATTGCATGCAGCTGCAATTTCTACACGACATGACGCAATGAAGATTTTGTTGGAGCACCATGCCAATGTAAGACACCAGTTTCTTGGTTCTCTCATGTGGGCAGGGGTACTCGTGCTCCATCTGTATATTCTATGTAGGAATGCACTGGAATGGAAAAACTTATTGCATTTGATACTTGTGATCCATCTGAACAAAAGATTTTCACTGTATTTGAAGCAACAAAAATTCATCATGGACAGTACTTAATTATCCTATAGTAAAATGTGCTCACTTTCCCAGAAGCCAAGTACATGCTATGTCTAATTTCTATGTAAATATATTTCTTTCTGTTGCCTTCAAAAATACCAATATACTCCCTTCGTTCCAAAATAAGTGGCGCACAATTTACTACAAAATTAGACAAGTTTGTACTAAATCTACGAACAGTTATTTTGGGACGTAGGGCGTATTTAACACACCATGAGTTGTTTTTATTTCTCTATTGACATATCTTGAAATCAATTTCTTTATTGAGCACTCTTTTTTTTCCGACAAGTGTAACTGTGTAAGTGATTGATTCTTCCACTTTTCACAGCCTAACAAGGTTTGTGGTCTTGGTTACACCCCATTGAGTTGGGCCCTCCGGGCCATCAGGCCCATGCCAAGAGAGTCGTTGGAATGTGTCAAGCTGCTTGTTAAGGTCAGTACTCTTTCTTCATATGGAACTTTGTTAAAGTTCTGTACGCACAGCTTCATTTTCCTTGTGTATATGTTTTCTGTGGCTGGCATATCAAGCATTAGCTGAAGCAAATGATCAACTAATTATTCATTTGCACAGGCTGGTGCTGATCTGAATTTTATTGACTTCGGTGGTGGTAGTTACGTGACGTTGGCAGTGAAGTTTGGCTTACCTGGTATCATGAAGTTCTTGCTAGATGCTGGTGCTAACCCCAATATTCCTGATGAAGTGAGCTTTACTTGTTTTCCTATTTTGTTGTTGTCACTTGTCATCATCTACTTTTCATGCATATGATGTTAGCTGAACATTGTTCCATTTCTTCTCTATGAGGTCATGTTAGGCTTTAGACTCTTGACACTTGAAAGATTAGGATAATCTTCTTACCGACACTTCATCTGACGCCAGGAATAGGCTTGCATGAGGAGAAAACACTACTTCCTCCGACTACAAAATACGGCACACATGCTTTTTGAGATTTAACAGTCAGCGAAATAATACACAAGTCATGTAACTTAAAATTTATACCATTGAAAAATTCTTTACATACAAATTTAATGGTATAATTTTTGTGACACATAACCCACATTGTATTGGTTATTAAGATCAAGGATTAAGACGTTTGTGATGACTGTATATGCAGTATGCAGTGCAGCAAGTAGAAGAGAAGATGCTGCTTCTATGCATAACTGAAATCCATTTTTGTGTTGCGAACAAGAAAAATGCATGAGTTATACCTATGTGGGATTATAAAATGGAATGGTTAGGTTGTACTTATACATCTGACATTCGTCAATTCCTGATGACACATGGTCAGGGGAATTCAGTAAGCTTATTTCACTTCTTATTCTGTGAGGGTACCTTCTTGCAACTTGGTTTAAGTAGTATTATAGGTACTAAATACATAAGCAAAAGGATGTAAAAATAGAGAACTTATGATAGAGCAAAGTTGGCGGTTATTATACCGTAGGCTATCAATTAATTGGAGATACCAAACTTATAGCAATATTCCTCAATCTCTTCAATCCATCTCACTTAGTCATGCTTTGATATCGTTGATTCACCTCCATGTAAAAGTGAATCTCCAAAAATCCATCTGAATAATATCACTCGCAGATCAGCATGATAGATTATACTCCGAAGTAGGGTGTACAATGTTAGAGTAATCTAAACGTGTTGGATGCGTAGTACTAGCTAGTAGGTTGCATGTAATGTGTTATTTTGGCTTGGAAACCTAGGCGTGTCATATAGTACTAGGACAGGTAGGCTGTTCCACCATTTGTCCTTGCATAGTGATTCTCTTGAAGTCCATCCAACCATTTGGGTGAAATGTTAGGCTGTGATTCCTAACTATTAATGTGGAAATCTCCCAATTACATTTTGTATTTACTGTTAGATAATAACGAGAATAAACGAGACAAAGAGACACGGATTTTTACATGGAAACCCTTGCGGGAGAAAACTACGGACGCACGAAGGCGCAATCACTATGATGGAGGAGTATTACAAGCACGAGACGACAGACCGTCTGAAGTGCGACTACATGGGGTATACCGAAAAAGGGTTTCCCCCCGCTTTGTATTCCAAAGCAAACCACCAAAGTACACATCGCAATGCTGGGGCGAGCAGCACAACAAGCCCAAAGAAAAGGAAGAAGAAAAATGCCAACAACGGCAGCTCGACAAAGCGCGGATGACCCGCGACCGTTGCGCCCTTCGGAAACAAACCACTACAGCCCAAGGCTTCGAACTTCCGCGAACTAAGCAGCACCTCCAAGAAGGGATGCGACGCCGACGACGCTGCTGCCCGAACAAGTCCTTGGGTTTCCCCCAGTACGCGAGGGAGGTGGGGGATAGCTACTCCCGACGCCCTCCAAGAAGGGATAGTGGCACCCGCTGGTGTCACCGCATCGGAGCCGGACGAACCGGCGAGGATTTCTCCCGCGCGCCAAACCCCACCAGCCAATCGGAGCCGACCAGCCAAACCACCGCCCAACTATGCGCCACGACGGTTGCGCCGTCACCAACACCGTCTCGCTGCGAACACCACCACGAGGCCAAGAAGAGCGGAGAGAAGATCTGAGCGACGGGAGCAGCAGCATCAAGGCCGAGCGGGAGGGAACCACCTCCACCGCCATCGTGCGGGAGGCCCGCGCCTCCGGCACCGTCGCGGTAGCCGTCCGGACACGGCAGCGGGGCATACCAGGCCACCCCGGCCCGGCCAGGCCCGAAACGGGCCCGCTAAGCCCCGCCGGCCACGCTGCAGCAAGCTGGCGTCGACGCCGCCAGCCCCTGCCGATCATCGCTGCTCACCACCGCCTCCTGGAGGCCACGCAGCCGCCACGCCTGTCGTCGGCCCGCCCCGACCCAGATGGAGCCCGAAGGGCCCAGATCTGGGTCGGGCGGGCGCCGCCAGCCCGCGCCGCCGCGCAGCCCCGCCGCCAACGGCGCCGCCGCCGCCCGGAGCTCGCCCCCGCCGCCGTGCAGGACCGCCGCCGCCTGAGGACACCGCCCGGAGCCGCTCCGTCCCGCGCCGGAGAAACCCTAGAGGGGGAAGGGTTGGGGGCCGCCGCCACCAACGCCGCCCGGGCCAGGCCCGAGGCGGGCGCCGGCGACAGCGGCGGGGAGGAGGAGGAGGGGGGGACGCGCGGGGACGGAGGGAAGGCGCGGCCGGCCGCCCGCGGGGGTGGCGCGGTCGCGGACGAGAGAGAGGGCTCTTGTTTGTTTTCGAGCCCCTTCCGCGATCTCACTACATGGGGTATATAAGAGGGCAATACATGAGAGTCCTTGAAGGACAAGTAAACGAGTTGTACTCGTACGCGTCGACGTCAACGCAAAGGCCCACATCGTTTGTACTACGTCTAGTCCAACACGGTACTAGAATTTAGATCATAATTTAACAATCTCCACCTTGATCCAAATTCCCTCCAGTAGTCGAAGAAAGTGAATAACTCCAATCAAATGAGCATAAACACCTTGTGCGTCAAAGTCCATCGGACTAGTGAGAAATACCAACTAAGCCTGAGCAAAGCTCAAACTTATTGGTAGGAACTGGCTTTGTCATCATATCAGCAGGATTATCATGAGTACTTATCTTGCATACCTTCAAATCACCTTCAGCAACAACATCTCGAATATAGTGAAATCTAACATCAATGTGCTTTGTCCTCTCATGATACATTGGATTCTTTGTAAGATATATAGCACTTTGACTGTCAGAAAATATGGTAGGGCAAGATGAATCTGCACAAAGCTCAATGTACAAACCTCTCAACCAGATAGCTTCTTTGCATGCCTCAGAAATAGCCATATACTCGGCATCAGTAGTGGAACAAGCCACAATAGACTGCAAAGTTGCTCTCCAACTCACAGCACAACCACCAATGGTGAAAACATAACCTGTGAGTGATCTTCTCTTATCCAAATCACCAGCAAAATCAGAATCAACAAAACCAACAAGTCCATCTCTAGTTTTCCCAAACTGTAAATAAGCATTAGAAGTACCACGCAGGTATCTGAAAATCCACTGAACTGCTTTCCAATGCTCTTTTCCAGGATTAGCCATGTATCTACTGACAACACTCAATGCATATGATAAGTCAGGACGAGAACAAACCATGGCGTACATAAGTGAACCAACTGCACTTGAATAGGGAACTCTAGACATGTACTCAATATCTGAATCTGACTTAGGACATAAAGCTGATGACAATTTGAAGTGTGCAGCTAACGGTGTACTCACCGGCTTGGCATTATGCATATTAAAACAACGAAGAACTTTATCAATATATCCCTTCTGACTTAGATATACTTTTCCAGACGGTCTATCTCTGGATATTTCCATGCCAAGTATTTTCTTTGCTGCACCCAAATCCTTCATCTCAAATTCATTACTCAATTGCTTCTTTAGTTCATCAATATCTGACATACTCTTTGCAGCAATAAGCATATCATCAACATAAAGGAGCAAATAAATAGTTGAACCATTGACAGTTTTCAAATAAACACAACTATCATAATTAGACCTTTTGAAACCTTGAGAGAGCATAAAGGTGTCAAATCTCTTGTACCACTGTCTAGGGGATTGCTTCAATCCATAAAGAGATTTCTTTAACTTGCAGACAAGCTTTTTTGTTCCAGGAATAACAAAACCTTCAGGTTGTTCCATATAAATATCCTTTTCTAATTCTCCATGTAAGAATGCAGTTTTAACATCCAATTGTTCAAGATCAAGATCATGCATGGCAACAATACTGAGTAAAGTGCGAATAGAGCTATGCTTCACAACAGGAGAAAAGACTTCGTTATAGTCAATATCTGGAATCTGGCTATAACCTTTAGCAACTAACCTTGCTTTATATCTTGTCTCATCATTAGGAGAAACACCTTCTTTCCTTTTGAAAACCCACTTGCAACGAATAGGTTTCTTCTCTCTAGGCAATTTTACTAAATCCCAAGTGCCATTCTTTTCAAGTGATTCCATCTCATCATGCATAGCAGTCATCCACTTATTACTATCACCAGAAATAATAGCCTCGGAATATGAAGAAGGCTCAGAATTACCTTCAATTTCCTCTGCAACAGATAAAGCAAAAGAAACAATATTGCACTCTTCAATTAACCTGTCAGGTTTATTAATACCCCGTCTAACTCTGTCACGTGCAAGATTCCAACTGGGTGGAACAATAGGCTGATTTGGAGTGGGAGTGACATGTTCATCATCAACGACGGGTTCATCATGTGCATAAAAAATTTCATTACCAGATGTATCACCTGAATCAATAACTTGCTCCACCTGAACAGTAGACTCCTGAACAATAGGTTGCTGTTCACTCTCAACGGGAACATTAGTAGATGAAACATCATGTAACATAGCAGATTCATTAAAGATAACATTTCTGCTAATAACCACCTTCTGGGTTTCAGGATTCCACAATTTAAAACCTTTAACACCAGACTTATAACCAAGAAAGATGCACTTAACAGCCCTAGGCTCCAACTTTCCATTATCAACATGAGCATAAGCAGTGCAACCAAAAACTCTCAACTGTGAAAAGTAGTGGAATCAAAAGTAGTAAACCAATCTCTATGTGGACACATATGAAAAGTGCATGCAGTATCAAGTACCCACTCATCATTGGTCTCAGCACATCCAGCAATAACGACAAGAGCATCATCGGAACTATCATCACGAGCAACGTTAGCAGAATTGTCACCTTGTTTGTTACCTTTCCTCTTTTCCTTGTTCTGCAACTTGAAACACTCAGAGATGTCATGCCCGTCTCTCCTGCAATATCTGCAATACTTCTTGTCTCTGGATTGCGACCGGCCTTTGTAGCCGTTCTTACTTTTGCCTCTGTTTTCATTATTGGAGTTCTTCTCCTTTGTCCTGCCACGAACAGATAATCCCTCGGCTTGGGATGAACTTGAACCATCATGAGGCACCATTAATTTCATCTTCTCCTTGGAGTTCAAAGCTTCATAAACTTCATTAAGCGTGAGAGTATCACGACTGTATAATATGGTGTCTCGAAAATTGGTATAAGAACTCGGCAGTGAACAAAGTAACATTAAAGCAGTATCTTCCTCTTCATACTTAACCTCCATTGCAGCTAGATCAGATATGATCTCTTTAAATTCTGAAATATGATTCAAAACATTACCTCCCTCGGGTAACCTGTGCAGGAATAATTTTTGCTTCAGATGCATCTTGCTGGTGAGATCTTTAGTTATGCAAATCCCTTCCAGCTTTAACCATAGAGCGGCGGCAGTTTTCTTGCTCAAAACTTTCTGCAAAATATTATTATGCAAATGGAGTTGAATTTGTGACAAAGCCTTACAATCAATTCTTTTCTCCTCATCATTCCAATCTTGAATTCGGTTCTTTCCAAAACTATCCAGTGCTTCATCATAGTCGGACTGTGCCAACAACGCCCGCATCTTGACTTGCCATAGAGTAAACCTTGTGTCACGGTCCAGCAGCGGAAGATCGTACTTCATGGATGCCATGAGTCGATTAAATCTGTGTACACAAAGTAGTACAAGCCGATAGGAAAATTCTTGACAGAATTAGTTTGCGGAGCAAAATAAAAAATACTGAATAAATAGCACCTGGTAGCTTTCTGGGGTGGATGTAGCGACTGGAGTTGAAAACACAAGAGCCAGAACTAGCAGACTCTTGTCCTCACGTGAACAGGACCCAACTAGTACTCTGTAGATAAAATTGGCTTCGATCAGCAACGCGTAATCTCCTCGGGACTTGAAGCCGGTTGCTTTGATTAGAACCAGCGGCAACTCGGCGGATCGCTGCTCCACTATTTGGCTTCGCGGTGAAAAGTACTGGCGGCTGCCTCGGAACTTGAAGCCTGTACGGAGAGGGGAATACGTGGCCGTGATGGAACTCCTGTCTCTCGTCGGTTTCGGCGACGTGCGGCAGCAGTAGAAATCGATGCGGCTTCGAATCAGCGGATCGCCTGAAGACGCGTGCGGCGGCGCGCACGACAGAACCTTAATCTCCCGATCTCAAATCTTGTGTCTCGAACCTCAGCTTTGTATACCACTTGTTAGATAATAACGAGAATAAACTAGACAAAGAGACACGGATTTTTACGTGGAAATCCTTGCGGGAGAAAACCACGGACGCACGAAGGCGCAATCACTATGATGGAGGAGTATTACAAGCACGAGACGATAGACCGTCTGAAGTGCGACTACATGGGGTATATAAGAGGGCAATACATGAGAGTCCTTGAAGGACAAGTAAACAAGTTGTACTCGTACGCGTCGACATCAACGCAAAGGCCCACACCGTTTGTACTACGTCTAGTTCAACACGGTACTAGAATTTAGATCATAATTTAACATTTACTGTTGCATGCAGTGTGGTAGCACACCAATTGAAGTTGCTGCCTCTACAGGCAGTAGGGACATGGTTGAAATGTTATTCCCTTTAACTTCTCCTATTTCAACGCTGCCGGACTGGAGTATTGATGGAATCATTTCTCATGGGAAACACTATGGTTTGAAGCCAGGGGTATGTGTTTCCTTCTGTGCTCACTTGCAGTTCCATATGTTATTTATCATGCATCACCCTGTAGTTTTGTTCTTTGGCATGCAGTTCTGCCTATCATTTAGAGTAGAAATAGTTTTAATTCACGATTATTGTAGATTATATTGTACAAACAAAACATTCCATTCACAAATTTTACTTTTGTTGCATTGCATCACTATTAGCAAACTTCTAGCCTTTGGGTATGACCGTACGGTGAACTATTAATGTGCTAGACTAATAAGTTAACTTGGATGATATTGTTCCAGCCCTGCAACACCGGACAATAGTTTTTATTACAAATTTATAGTCCTATACATTAATTAGGATACACCTTGAGCTCCGGATAAACCCTGCAGCACTGCAGTACAGCACATTTTTGTAGGAAGTGGAGTATTTGCACCCGAGCTCACATTTTTCTAGGAAGTGGTGAACAGTAAAATCAGAAAAAAAAAGTTAAAAATTTCGTTTTTTTGTGCCAATTTTTGACAAATGTTTGATGTGCTTGCAAAAATTTGTCATGAATGGACATTCCTGGAAGCCGTGGCAAAAAAAATTTTGAAATCAAAGCTCCTAAAATGCTATTTTTCAAAGCCTTTTGGAGTACTGGTTTTTTTTTTTGCCATGACTTCTAAGAATGTTATTTCGTGATGAAAATTTGCAAGCATAGAAAACATTTGTCAATGGTTATCACCAAAAAATCAGTTTTTTTGTTTGTTCTTTTTTTTTTCTCAATATTACTGTTTACCCGAGCTCATTTGAGCTCGGGAGCAGAAGAACACTTTCGGTTTTTCTAGTCTTATACATTAATTAGGTGATGTATTCAAGTTTTACATTACAGGATATGTCTACATATTTATCCTAACCGCAGTTTTTCTGTCATCAGGATAAACAAATGTTCGCAAAGAGAAGAATAGAACTAAAACAGAAAGCTTCGGAGGCTTTTAAGAGAGGGGAATATTTTATGGCATCGGAGATGTATAATTGTGTAAGTCACTAGGGCCCATTTTTATTGCCTGCCGTGATTGTTATTTTTTATATATGTAAACTGTTAATCTCAGTCCATAGTATATTTTTGTTCACATCGAAAATAGGGTTGCATGTACTGCTACCTCTATTTCTGGTAAAACATGTGTAATTACGATGTAGTTGAGCAGTTTGTGTTTGTAAGCGAGCGGTGAACGTCGTACCTCGTTGGAGGCGACGGTTGCATGTTATATAGGCAGGGGCATACAGATAGTTGAGATTACATCTTGAGAATCAAGAAAGAATGGAGAGATAGAGATGAATATTGTTACATGAGATCTTGACTAACTAACTCTATCTAGCCAATACGGTTTAGGTAAACCGGTGCGCCTAAGTAGTGCGCCTCTCAACTACGTGACATATCATGTTTAACACCCTTCCATAATCACAGCTTTGTTAAGTTGAGATTATGTTTGAATTCTTCGAAACTCCTTATAGATAAGGCTTAGGTGAAACCATATGCAACTTGATCTTGGGAATGAATAAAACGAATATCCAGGTTCTTTGTAGCAACTCTTTATCTGACATAGTGAGAATCTATTTCGATATGTTTGGTCCTTGCATGAAAAACCAGGTTAGCAGAAAGATATGTGACACCTAGATTGTCACGCCATAGACATGGGACCTGCTTACTACGCATCCCAAGTTCCTTCAGCAAAGATTGAACCCAAATAATTCTTGTTGTGGCATTTGCCAATGCTTTGCATTCCGCCTCTGTGCTAGATCTCAAAACTGTGGCATGTTTCTTTGCACACCCGGAGATTAAATTTGGTCCAAAGAACGTTGTTGAATGTTGCCCAATGCTCAAAGTATTTTTAACATATCTAAGTATGCGTTTTGCAACTGGCAAATGCATTGTAGTAGGTGCATGAATAAACTGACATACCTGTTGACAGCAAAGGAAATATCAAGCATGGTCAGAGTTAGGTACTGTAAAGCACCAACCATACTTCTGTACCTAGTACTATCCTCTTGATTCAAGAGTTCTCCTTGTGAAAAGGATAATTTTTTTGTGCTAGACAGTGGTGTTGATGATGGCGTACAACCCTGCAACCCAGCTCTAGCTACAAGATCAGTTGCATATTTTCTTGAGATAGATGAAGATCATCTCCATTTCTCTGCATTTCAATGCCAAAAAAATGCAAGTCTCTTAGATCCTGGAGAGCAAACTCGGAGTTTAAATCTTTTAACAATCTTGTAACAGCCTCATTTGATGAACTTGTAGCAATGATGTCATAAACATATATAAGCACAAATGTGGAAGTATTTTACTTATCATAAATAAACAATGAGGTGTCTAACTTGGAAGGAGCAAACCCAAGTGCTTGAATTTTTGAACTTAAACGGGAGTACCATGCCCTAGGAGCTTGCTTCAGTCCATACAAGGCCTTATCAAGCTTGCACACATGATGGGGTGCATTTCTCTCCTCAAACCCAGGAGGTTGTCTCATGAACACTTCATCTTTCAGAATGTCATGAAGAAACGCATTCTGTACATCTAGCTGTCTCAAGCTCCATCCCCTGAACACGGTAATAGACAAAACAAGACGAATAGTGGCAGCCTTTACAACAGGACTGAAAGTGTCCTCATAATCTATGAGGTACCTTTGCTTAAAGCCTTTTGCAACTAGTCTAGCTTTATAGCGATCTATGGTCCCATCAAACTTCTTTTTAATTCTGAAGACCCATTTGCAGTCAATCACATTTTTACCTTGACGGAAGGAACTAAAAAGCCAAGTTTTATTTTTGTGGAGTGTCATGTACTACTCTTCCATAGCCTTCTTCCACCATGGGTCGCTCAGGGCTTTTGCAACAATATTTGGTTCATTTGTACTACAAGTAGGACCAACTTTTGCTGTGTGTTTGTAATTTTTGGGTCGAGTTACTCCCTTTGAAGCCTTGTCCGTGGTGGCGAAGGAGCCAACACAGAAGGTTTAGCAGACGGCACGAAAGATCCCGCAGCAGGGCAACACCTAATCCCAAGGAGGATGGGCACGACAACCATGGCGGGTGTTCTGTGGCTATAGCGCGCGGCTCAGAGAAGCCAGGTGGCGCAGAAGATCCTGCACCTACGGCAGTCTCATCATGAGCCGATGATGAAGTGTCCCGGGTGGAATCAATGCGAGACTCCGAGTCAGGGTCCTAGCACTGCACACACCTCGTGTGGCAATGTGGTTCGTCCCTGAACTGTACGTGCGCCGACTGGTCTGCTTGCGGCCACGCGGCCTCGGATGATTGGCTCGGAGCAACATGGTCGGCCGATCCACTGCTGGCGTCATGACATGGCGCGGATTCTGGAGCGGGTCGCTCTAGTAAGTGCGGCGTGGATCCTGGGGTTGATCCCACTCGCTGGCGCGGTGCAGATCTGCAGTGTGAGGATCCTGAGGCCGATTCACCTTGTTCCCGAGGCTGATCCGCTCTGACGTCGTTGTTGCCTTGTCTAGTAGGCATAGAATACCGATTTGGGTCAATTTCTTCATCATTTTCTGTACCGTTTTTTCTGCTTCATCACAAGACTCATGTTCATCATTAGTAAGAGGATTAGTCAACATTTGATCACCAGTATTATAATGTTCCCCTTGATCAATAACGTTGAGGTGAGATGGCAAAAGTATTTCTATTTGGAAGAGGGCGCTGGCATTGGGATGAAGATGTGCAAAGGGGAAACAGTTTCTTCGAACGGAACATCACAAGAAATGTAGACACGTCCAGTGGATACATCAAGGCATTTGACACCTTTGTGGTGTGGAATATAACTGAGAAAAACACATTGTTTTGATCTAAACATGAGCTTGCGATTGTTATAAGGACGAAGATTTGGCCAACAAGCACACTCAAACACTCGTAGAGATGTGTAGTTAGGTTTTGTATGGAGAAGACGTTCTATCGGGGTTTCATTGTGATGACACGACTAGGCAACATATTGATATGATAAACTACGATAAGAAAGGCTTCGTCCCAAAATTTCAAGGGCATGGATGCGACAACAAGCAATGATAACCCTACTTCAACGATGTGTCTATGCTTACGTTCAGCAGATCCATTCTATGGAAGAGCATGGGGACATGACACATGATGTGGCATGCCAATTTGTTGGAAGAAGGAACTGAGGTTTCTGTATTCTCCTGACCAATCCGATTGTAGGCCTAGAATTTCACAATCAAATTTTCTTTCGACGAGTGCTTGAAAGTTGTGAAGAACTTGAAATACATTGAATCTTTTTTTAAGAAGGTTGATCCAAGTATATTTGTTGTAGTCATCGATAAAACTCACATAACAGGAATGTCTACTGACAAAAGTAGGAGAAGGACCCCAAACATCCGAGAAAATGAGCTCAACTGGTTTGGTAGAAACACTCGTAGAAACCGGATAAGGTAATTGATGACTTTTAGCACGTTGACAAGAATCACAAATTTTTGCACAACTACGCTAGAGCTTATTCCTTCTAAGTACTTGCTTGATTAAAGAAAAAGATGCATGTCCTAATCTATCATGCAACCATGTTGGAGAGACTTTGGTGACACCATAGGCTTATTTATTGAATCTCCTAACCTCCGGAATCAACGGGTAAAGCCATCGAACACATCTACCTCAATATAGGATTTTCCTCGAGGCCTGATCCTTGATCAAAAAGAAGACCGGGTGAAATCTGAGGAAGACATGATTATCAATGGCAATACGATGAAAGAAAAGGAGTTTTTTCAAAGCACTAGTACTATGCAAAAAAAATTGAGATGAATTTTTCTATGAAGGTTTTTTATTACTGAATGACCAACGTGACTAATACTCATACCTTCTCCATTGGCAGTGTGAACTTGCTCCTGGCCGCGGTACTTTTCATGCATGGTCACCTTTTCTAGCTCTCCCATGGTATGATTTGTGGTGCCACTGTCGACATACCAATTGGTATCGACGCCGTAGGAGCCATTTGCCGCCACTACCACGTTCTCATCTTGGGAAGATCCATCATCTTCCTCGAAACGATACCAGCAGTCGTGTACCGTGTGGCCTGGCTTGCCACAGATCTGACAGCGCGTGACATCCGGACGGGTCTTGCCGGAGGATTTGCGGCGGCTCTTGTTGTTGTAGGAGGGTCGTCCGCCTTTGCTTTATGGCTTGCGCTTGCTGCATGGCGGCCCGCGGTAGCGAGATGAGCCACCGCTGCCACGGCCACGGAAAGCGACGTCGGCAGAGAATTTGAATCCCCCACCAGAACCCGCACCATGGAAGAGGGCGATGCGCTGGTTAAAGTTGCTCATCTGAGCAAAGACGTCGTCTGAGGCTGATGCTCTCAGTGAGGACTTCATTGGCCGAGACGAGGGGCTGGTACTCCATGTCGAGGTTGGCGATGATGTAGGAGATCAGCTCGTCGTCGTCAATCGGCTTCCTAGCAGCTGCAAGCTCATCTGTGAGAGATCGAATGTGAGCAAAGTATGCCACCACGATTTGCGTCCCCTTCTGCTCCGTGGAGAGCACGATCCGGATGTTGTTGATGGGGCCTTGGACTGCGACGAGAACATGGTCGCAAGAGCAGCCCAAATCTCGTGCGGCATGGCAATGGAAGTGACCTGCACAAGGACTTCGTTGGAGAGGTTATTCAACAAGTATCCGAGTACCTGCTGTCCTTCTCTGACCTAAATTGAGTAGAGAAGATTGAGCGTTTTTGCATCTTTTCCGTCTTTGTCCTTCGTAGTGAGGAACTTGACGGGCTCCGGTGTGATGCCATCAACATAGCCGAAGCAACTAGCTCCCCTCAGCTGCGGCGTCACCTATGCGTGCCACAACACGTAGTTGGTGCGAGAGAGCTCTCTGCGTGAGGGCGGCCTGGACGATGCCAAAGGAGGACGACATGGCTGGGGATGGGTTTGGCTAGATTTAGTGTATAGAGGAGGCTTTTATTACCATGTAAGCAAGCGGTGAGCGTTGTACCCCGTTGGAGGCGACGGTTGCGTGTTATATAGGCAAAGGCATCTCCCTGAGATAAGCATACTTATAGTTGAGATTACATCTTGAGAATCAAGAAAGAACCAAGATATAGAGATGAATATTGTTACTCCCTCCTTCCATCTATATAGGGCCTAATGCGTTTTTCGAGGCCAACTTTGACTAAATGTTAGAGCAATAATATATGACATGCAAGTTACACAAAGCATATTGTCAAATTCGTATGTGAAAGGAGATTCCAATGATATAATTTTCACATTATACATCTTATGTATTATTAATCTTATCAATAGTCAAACATTGTCTTAAAAAACGCATTAGGCCCTATATAGATGGAAGGAGGGAGTACATGAGATCTTGACTAACTAATTCTATCTAGCCAATACAGTTTAGGTAAACCGGTGCACCTAAGTAGGGCGCCTCTCAACTACGTGACATATCATGTTTAACAGTGTTCAAAGGGCTGTGGTAACACATTACTGTTATACAAAAGTGCCTATTATGAAATTTATCCAATATATTTGCTGGTTTCATGTGTACAGGGATCTCTATATCAATCAGAACAACACTATCTGAGCGTCATCGTAAAAGATATGATTATTATCTTGGAGTACTCAGTTTTTTAGATATTGCTAAAAGCTGCATGTGGTTGATGTGTTGTAGGCAATGTCATTTGACCCTAGTCCAGATGATTATGCAACCATATTGGCAAATATGAGTCTGTGCGCGTTGCGTGCTGGAAACGGAAGAGCTGCTCTCTCTGATGCTGCCATGTGCAGAATGGCGCGACCTCTTTGGCCAAAAGCCTGCTACCGAGAAGGGGCAGCTCTTATGTTATTGAAGGTAAAAATAACACAGTAGTTTTCTTCAAGCATCCCTGATCATGATCGTATAACTGATCATCTTATGATGCGTATGTAGAAGTACGAGGGAGCATGTGAGGCTTTTGCTGATGGCTTGAAGCTTGACCCTACAAGTGGTGATCTTGCAAATGCTTTAAGGTAACTGGTCCATGTTTTCATAAGTTAAGTGAAAGGATAAATGATATCTTATAGACAGTTGTGTGCATGGAAGATGGTCTCTCCATCTCTAGAGGAATATTACATCATTTTACATGGATTCAGTCATTCATGTCTGTTGAGCTCTTTTCCTGAGTCGGAGTGATTTACTTATCGTGGAAAGAGCACCTAGTGTTGATCTGCATGTTATTATGATTGGCCTTCAGGGCAAGGAGTTGTACACAGACTCCTGACAATGCTCATGTTCAAAATATTTTGGTTGCAGGGAAGCCCAAGAGGCAGCGAAGAATGCTCGTTGCCCTGGAAAGTAACTGACGCGCCTGTCCTACAATGCAGAATCTGCGGCTTTGTTTTGCTGCTAGCGCCTTTTGTCTAGTCTAAAAACTTCTAGCAAGAATACCCTGTGGTATTTCAAGACTTCCGTGGCACCCATCGTTTGTAAATATAATTGGGTGCACTCGCTGACCGTAGTATCTTGATTCCAGTTCAAGTGTCGACAAACTTTATCGTCACAGAACGTTAAGCTTGTTATATCTTTGGTTGTTGGATCATGGAATTCAGTAGTGAGGTTTCTCGTTGAACTTGGCATTGTGACCATGGCAGCCATTCCGAGGTTGGTCTGGTCCAGTGCGGATTGGGATTTGCCCTCGGTGGTTGCAATGGCATGAAGGGCGTATGACATTGTCGGGTCGCCGAGTAGCGCCGGAGCCTGGAGAATGTAACTGGATCGTTAGCTTTCCCTTTTGTTTTGCGGGAATTGGTAAATGATGAAATTTGCACTTGAACCAACCTTAGTCTCAGGTTGGTTGCCCAAAGGTCGGTGAATTGGGCAGAAGATCCAGGGAACTGTTTACTGTTCCTAGGTTCAGTGTCGTTCCCTGGTCCCCGGAGCAGTAGTAGTAACCTCAAATCATTTTGATATGAATACGGTTAAAATGGAGAGACAAAAAACACCAGTTTGTTTCGTCATGAACAGCATGGCAAACTTTTTGCCACAAAGAACAAATAAGAGGAAATGTTTATGTAGCAAACTTCGCCCTAGCAGATTCTTTCCAAATCGAAATGCGCATGAAAAAAACTTTGTTTTAAAATGCTGTCTAAAGGTCAGTGAATTGGGCAAAAGATCCAGGGGACTGTTTACTGTCTAGTAACTATTCTGTCTCGTGCCCTGAAGCAGTAGTAGTAACCTGACGACGCGAGCCAACCAACGCGCATGCATGTCGCCAAAGGCAACTGCCGACGGTTTGGTACAAAATGGATTAACGATCCAAACCGACGCCATCGATCAACTGCAGAGAGGGAGTTGCTTGCCGACAGACAGATGGGGTCCGTGGTGGGCACGGCGGCGAGCGGCGTGGGCACGCTGCTCGGCGACGCCATCACCGCGCCGTTCAGGGCCATCCTCGGCGCGTCCTGCGAGGGCGTCTGCTCGGGGACGTGGGACGTGGCCTGCTTCCTGGAGCACCTCTGCACCGCCAGCCTGGCCAGGCTCTTCATGGTCATCGTCCTCACCTACGTCGTGCTCTTCTTCGGCTACCTCGTCTGCAAAGCGGGAATCGTCCGCTGCGTCGCCAAGAACGCCTGCAAGGTCGCCGGGGCGGCGTGCTCCGGCTGCTGCCACGCGCTCAAGGGATCCTCGTGCTTCCTCTGGCGCAAGCTGCGGGACACCAAGCGCGTCTACCACGGCCGCCGCGGCCGCCGGCGGCGGTGGCCTCGGGACGTGGAGACGGGGGCGGGAGACTGGGGCTCCGACGACGAGGAGAGCGATGGCTATGGTGGCCACGGCCATGGTGCGAGGAGGTGGGGCAGGGCGAGAGAGGGGTCGTCGTCGTCGTCGTCGGTGAGGGAGAGGAGGAAGGACAGGCTGCGCCGGTCGCTGCGCCTGAGGAGACTCGTCTCCCACAAGGAGCAGTACGCCACGGCGAGGAGCCATGGGGGCGGAAGGCATCACCGCGGCAGGGTCGTCGGGGTGCCGTCGTCCACGTCGCTGCGCGTCGACGCCGGGAGGAAGTTCAAGCGCGTCCGTACATAAACCGTCTTCAAATAATTCAGATCATTTATCGGCTTTGGTTAAAAAAAGTGATTGATATTGCCAGCAAACTTCATCTTTGATCAAGATTCCTCAAAAAAAAATGCGGAAATAGTGCGAGGAGAAATGTGTTTGATGTGTTGTAGAAACTCCTTCGAACCTGAGGGGGAGGTCTGTAAGAAGAAAGTGATATAGCATGTGATAGTAAGTTCGTCGCAGCGAAGCCCAGCCAATAAAGATCAGCACAAGAGTTTTTAATCGGTATCTGCGTTTGGCTGTAATCGCTGCCACTTGATGTTGACCGGACGCATTTCACTTGTGCAATTGCCAAAACCTGACCTGAGTTGAACATGTTTACCTTGCCAAAATGCGGCAAGTTGGGTGGGAGGTTCTGCTGAAAACATGACGCCATGCATGCCAACTAAGCAAGGCGAGTATTTTCTGAAGACAGACTCCTGACGTGTAACACAATGTTGATCAAACAGTAATAGATACTGTATTGGACAACAGAACTGCTCAAACACCAGGAAGAGCGTCGTTTTTCAGACAATTTCGATACCACAGGCAAATACTAAAGAAAATAAAATAACCGGATTTGCAACGAAACAGATTATGATGGTTAACATTCAAACCACAAAATTTGGTCTCCATAAACATGACATGTGAATTTAGGAAAAGTGTACTGGCAGAAAGATCAACAGATTATCCGCTTGCACGCATCATGCAAAACAACAGCGATTTAGGCAGAAAATGAACACTCGTGCAGCAGACTACTCCTGGTCCAGGTCAAAGGCAACAATTTCTTCTGTGACATCAACCAACTCCTCCGCCTCAATCTCCTTGTACTCCGCCTCTTCTTCCTTGTCGCTCTCCTCCCCGCCTCTCAGTTCCATCCTGTACGATCGCTCCTCCTCGTGCAGCTGCTTCCACTTGGCCACCCATCCTTGCCATTCCTCTTGAAGCTGCGTCCGTCTCTTGCGCTCTAGCTCGCCCACCTGGTTGGACACATCCAGATCCTCTTGTTCATACTTCTTGCTGTACCGCTTGAGGTTCTTTGAGATGTCCTCCTCCTTCTCAGGAGTAAGTAGTGATGGTGGCCTTGGGCGCCATTGGAACTGTACCATCATGCAGCAAAGGATATATAAAGCATTACTACAGCAAATGCATGGAGATTGATTCAAACAACAAAGGATGGACGCAGGCTTTACCTGATAGAAGTGATCTTTTGAAATCTTGTAAATTAGCTTCCCATTGAAGGACCAAATTTGGAAACCATTTTCCATCTCATGAACCGAGGTAACTGCAGTTGCGAGAAATCTGAAAAAGCAAGTTCCAGAACCATCTTAGTTCATCAGTGGTAAATGGAACACATTCTATTTTAGTTCTACTAAATTACAAGGAAATCAATCCATGGAAAATGAAACACACTATTACTATTAGTTGCTTTCAACTGATAAGTCCATACAATTTGAGGGTGAGCGTTTTAACAGGTGAAGAAAAATAAAAAAAATTCCATCAATTTCAGCTGAGCCTCTGTTCCCAGTGTTCAGGTTATGTATAGTAACTCCTATAACCAATTCAGTAGATGTTTATTATTGCTTTAACACTTGATTTTGTAAACTTCACCAGATAGTGACGTCAGGAAAAAATTCATTAAGTGATTAAGCTCACCTTCCAGTAGGATCCCACATGATGTCAGTCGCCATAAAATGTTCTCCTGTCGCCATGGTCTCAAGATCATCAACGTTGAAGAACTCCAGCTGCCCATTGAAACCCTTCAGCCCTGCCAGAACAATGAAACGCCCAGCAGGAGACCAGAACAATGCATTGGCCTGCTTGCCCTTGAGTGTGGTGAGCTTGGACACACGACTAACATTATTATTGACTGCTTTCATGGTGTAGAAACTTATATCAGGCTTAGGCCCATCACCATGAATAACAGCAAAGCGGTGACCTTTAGGCTCCCATGCAAAGGCAATTATCTTGTCATTCTTGTTTTCCAATTCAAAGACCTCAATTGGGATGTCCCGTTCCTTGATTCTGAACAGCTCGAACCCAGTGTAAATGCTCTTCTTTGTTTTGGTGTACCTGTCTACCTGGACAGCCAGATATTCTCCATTGTTCTGCCAGTACATTTTGCAGTCGCTAACACTGAAAAGGTTTTTCTGCCGAATCTCCTCTTTGCCCGGAATTTGCACAAGACTCACCTTTCAACACAAAGCACATATTTTAGCATTCGATGCTAACTGAACGAACATCTTAGAAGAGGTAACTGTGGCAATTTGTACTTACCCTGGCAGGCTGGTTTCCACCACCTAATTCAGGCACAAAGAGTGATATGATGGGATCAGTAGGAGACCAACTGAAGTCAACCACATTTTCTACCTTTAGGGACTTCTTATCGATAAGAGAGAACGTATCAGTCTCATAGACAGATATAACATTCTTTCCAAGTCTAGCAAAATACTTATCATCTCTTCCACCACCCCACCTTAAAAAACACATAAAAAACCATATTAAGTATCAATTCAGGGCAACCTAATAAGTTGTGCATTCACTTCAAAGTACAAAACTAGTGTTTTCACCTGAAGATAGGCCATGACACACCAGAGACACCCATATTTCCACCAGTAGTGAAATCATCAGCACTTCCCTTGAAGTCCCGCATCACTTTTCCAGTGCGTACATCAAAGATATTTAGTACGACCCTCTACAAGCATAACAATGCAAGTCAGATAGGACACAAGACATGACAGAAAATAAGTCTTATCATATTCACTTACATGTGTGTCCCTAGGGTTGCTGGGCTCCTGGCTGCTGTAAGTGATCAAATATTTCTCACCAGGAGAGAAATCAATGAGTTTCACCTGTCACAGGTAGCTGTCAGCTAAAAGAACATCGCGTATTGCATAGATTAACTGTTAGCAGAAACCAGTACCTGTGGATGAGCAAAGCGCATTAGACGAACAAACTTATCATCACCACCCCACACCTGCGCGCCCTGCCTATGCACGGTAGCCAAGTGTGTCCCAAGAGGGGACCATTGGATATAACTATCCGTCCAGTACTGGCAAAGAATAAGGATATAGGATATTAATTAAAGTTGGTTCTCCATATAGAATAGGCCTCCCATGAACTTTATTTCCGTTTTGTAATGCAATCTAAATCCACAAAAAGTTAAGCACCTGCTTTTGGTACACAAGCTCAGGCATTGCCCGTCTGGCGTCGTTCCAGTACACTTCAGTGAACGTCCCAGCACGGAT
Source organism: Triticum aestivum (assembly GCF_018294505.1). Classification (NCBI taxonomy): domain Eukaryota; kingdom Viridiplantae; phylum Streptophyta; class Magnoliopsida; order Poales; family Poaceae; genus Triticum; species Triticum aestivum. The sequence goes on along the minus strand of NC_057807.1, from coordinate 622,081,422 downwards.
AACAAACTGATCTCTGGCCTTATCATCAGTTAGCCACTTCAGAAGATTTTCCTGCAATACACACACATATAACACCCAAGTTACATGAAACCTGTCATAATGTAAAGAAGCAACATTGTGCGTGGGTGGGTGGGTTGGGGGTAGAGTACATACTCCAGGAGTGTATGGCTTGATTTCAGCCGGTGCCCATTCATCAGGAACTTTCATGTACTTCTCAAAGTCATCGAACATATTAACAGCAAATATGTGAGATTTGTCCAGTTTGTAGCCATTTGTTTTTTCCCTAGCAAGCTCAGCTTCCTGTCACATTGTCAAACAATCATCTTTGAGGGACATGAATAATTTGACAATCACAGAACATAAAACAATTTATGAAAGCAAAAGTGGAGTTTGATTTGGACGGACATTTAAATAAATTTGGCCATAACTGCAAAACACTATAACATAATAGCAATAATCCAGTAAAACTGGAAGTACAAATACTCTTGCTTTGAGCAATCGTCTTTGTACAGGAAAAACTTATTAATTAAGCAATCGAACAAACTCTACCCAAACAAAGATGTTTTCCATGCATGTTTCCTCTCTACTGATTATCTTCTTCCGATCCATGTTAACTACTAGTAAAAACGTGAACCAAGGTAAATAATTCAAATGAAACTGGGATGACCTTTTTCATATAAGGAATGCACATGACTTGCAAAGGCAACAGAATTAAGGCATTACCTCATTCCATCATGAAGATAAGTAAATAAATGTAACTGACAAGAAGCAACATACCTGCGGAGTGTTATATTCAATGAAGCAGTAGCCGTAGGTCTTCTTGGTCTCTGGGTGTGTAGGCATCCAAAGGCCACCTTCTTTGATGACACCAATTTGACTGTATATCTTGCGTACAACGTTCTCCAGCTTCTCATACTTTTCTGGGGGAACAACCGGCAGATTGTCCACCACAATAATGTTTGAAAAGCCCATCTCAAGCTCTGGAATGTCTTCATTCTGAAGTAAATCCTCATCATCACTGAAAATATATATAATCGCAACACAGGTAACAAAGTCAAGAAATACACCAAGCCAGGAAAGCTATACATAAATAAATAATGTGAAGATGCCCCCCCTCCTGGTTAAGTAGGATTGAGGTATTCTTCTTGAACACGTTGGATCTTTGATATAGCTACCCTAATAATTAGCTGATTAGTGTCGTGTAACAATGTAACAGCAGCACAACAATAAAAGCAGTAATAGACCGATTGCGTAACCAAAACAGCAACACATGTCTACTTGAACATACAGAGAGCCATAGAGTGGGTCAGTAGCATACTAGTGTACTGAACACAAAGCAAGCAAGCATTTCTGTTGAAAACTACGTACACACCACTAGAATCTGCGGCGAAGGAAAATCATTATTATTTCGCAGATTCTAACAATCCTCCCGATGAGACAGACATACTCTAAACAAATAGGGCCATCAACCAACCACGTGATGGATCTGGAAGGAAGGAGGTGCGGGTGGATGGATACCTGAGGATGTCGAAGTCCTCGCCGGGCGGGAGGGTGATGGAGCCGACGTCGACGGAGTCGAGATCGATCCCCAGCTCGCGCGCGCGCGCATCTATGGCTTCCATAGAGATCGCTAGCGCCATCTTCGTTCCTCACCGCGAGTGGGTGGGTTTGGGGGGCGCCCGACGGCGGGGGCGGGGGAGACGCTGCTGGCCTCGTCTAGCTAGGGTTCTGGAATGGATGCGGCGGAGTGATGGGCTCTGTCAGCGACCTTATGCGCGACATTCGTGGGCCTGGGCTTCTTGAGTCTGCCGCTGGAACAAATGGGCTGACAGAGCAGTCAAATGCATGCTCTATGGCTCTCTCTATATTTGTCTAAAAATACCAGCGTAACTAATTCTCAAAATTTGCGTAACTAATTCTCAAAATTTGTCTAAAAAAAACTAATTCTCAAAATGTCTTAAAATAAAAACTATCTCTAAAAAAAGCCCTAAAAATCTCAAAAAAAAAAGCATTTGGGCCGTCCGATCTTGTCTGTCCCTCGATCTAAGTCGTCCTTCTTGTGCTCTGCTCACGTAGTGAAAAATCCCATGTGACCTAAATATTTGGGAAGCCCCTAGGTTGTTCCCCTCCCTCTCCCACCTATATATATGTGGGGAGGGGGCGCCTAGAACACACATCAACTACTGTTAGCCGTGTGCGGTGCCCCCCTCCACAGTTTACGCCTCCGGTCATATTATCGTAGTGCTTAGGCGAAGCCCTGCGCTGATCACTTCACCATCACAGTCACCACACTGTCGTGCTGGCGGAACTCATCTACTTCCTCGACACTCTGCTAGATCAAGATTTCGAGGGACGTCATTGAGCTGAACGTGTGCAGAACTTGGAGGTGTCGTGGGTTCGATGCTTGATCGGTCGGAACGAGAAGAAGTTCGACTACATCAACCGCGTTGTCAAACACTTCCGCTTTTGGTCTCGAGGGTACATAGACACACTCTCCCCCTCTCGTTGCTATGCATCTCCTAGATAGATCTTGCGTGAGCGTAAGATTTTAAAAAAAATTACATGCTACGTTTCCCAACAGTGGCATTCGAGGCAGGTCTATGTGTAGATGATATGTGAAAGTGCTAGTATTCGACTAGAGGGGGGTGAATAGGCGTTTTTATGAAAGTCTTCAAATCAGGGGTGTTTCAAAGACAAACAATAAAAATGACCCTATTGATATGCGACGGAGGGTAGACTACACTAGACAAGCCATAGTCAAGTAAGCAATGTAGTGAAAGCACGAAGACTATAAGCAGCTAGGTAGTATGGATCAGGATGGAAGATAGTATGAAGCCAAACAAACAACAGTCTTCACACAGTGAAGTCAATCAGATCAGGCAAGTGGGCAAAGACTTCACGAAGACAAATTGTAAGTAAGGTGAGAGAGGTAGGATAGAACCAGTTGCTCGGAGAGGACAATGGATTTGTTGGACCAGTTCAGTTGCTGTGACAACTGTACGTCTGGTTAGGGAGGCTGAGATTCAACTCAGAAGACCGTGTCTTCACCTTATTCCCTTTGAGCTAAGAACACTTAGTCCTCGCCCAATCACTCTGGTAAGTCTTCAAGGGAGACTTCCAAACCTTCGCAGACTTCGTTCACCGGCAATCCACAATGACTCTTGGATGCTCAGAACGCGACGCCTAACCGGCAGGAGGATTCGTAGTCCTCAAGTGTAATATGTCTTCAGATCACGCAGACAGAAAAACTTCAGTGATGCCTAACACTCTTTGGCTCTGGGTGTTTTGGGCTTTGTCCTCGCAAGGATTCTCTCTCAAAGGCTTCGGAGGTGGGTTGCTCTCAAACGACAAAAACCGTGCACTAACTCTAAGCAGTCACCAATTTATGGTGTAGGGGGGGCTATTTATAGCCAGAAGGCAACCCGACCTGATTTGTCCAAAATGACCCTGGGTCACTAAGGAAATGACACGTGTCCAACGGTCAGATTTCAAACACACGCGGCAGCTTAGCTTGGGCTACAAGCCAAGCTGACTTATCCAGCTCTGGATAAGATTTGCTCTCATTATCTTCGCTCGAAGACATAGGATTTTGGTTGAGCATCACATCAGTCATTCAGACTTTGTCAACTTGGACCCCACTTAACAGTATGGTGGTTCCTATGACTCAACAAAGAAGAAAAGGAAACTATGAAGCAACTACGTCTTCGTACTCCATAGTCTTCATGCAATGTCTTCTCCTTTCATAGTCTTCAATGTGAATGTCTTCACAGACCACCATTGTCTTCAATGTCTTCACACATTTTTAGGGGTCATCTTTGGTAGGTAAACCGAATCAATATGGGACTACTACCTGTCACTATCGGTTTTTTAATAAAATACTTATTGAGAAAATCGATCTTTTGATCCCAGTATAGGAAGAGTTATCCTCACTGGTAGGCGAATACTTGATATACAGAGGACCAGTAGCATTAAGTATATTACACGGTTGAGCTGAGGCTGCTCAACAATTTATTACAATCACGCCAATATCATACATAAGGGCGGTTGCGACACAGGGGTGTGGTGACATGCTACTAGCTCGAGATAAAAGTGGTGGTGGATAACTTGACACCTAACTGGCAGCTCATCGAGCGTCGAGGTGAGGCTCGATGAATTTATTTCTGGTGTGGCGGAAGCGGATATAATACAGTGACCAAATGCAGGATCGCACGGGACTGACTGGGACTCCTCTAGGCGTCGGACTCGCTATCGAACTCTTCATCCATGAGATCGCCTTCATCAACATCTGACCAAATCAACAAGCCAGGTGAGTACTTTGAAAGTACTCGCAAGATAGTTCGGACAAAAGATATAACAAATGCATGCATGAATGCGTCATGAGCAAAAATAATGATGCTCATTCCAATAATAAAATTTGCACGACTTGATAAGTAAAACAAATAACTGAAAACCGATCGGGTGTCTGGAGCGACGCCTCGAAAGGTAAACAATAAAGCTCATGCCGCAGTCGGGCGTCTAAGCGACACCACATAAAGGGCTTATAAAAGAAATGCCAGTCGGGCGTCTCAGCGACACACATAAAGGGCTTATAAAAGAAATGCCACAGTCGGGCGTCTCAGCGACACCACATAAAGGGCTTATAAAGAAATGCCAGTCGGGCGTCTCAGCGACACCACATAAAGGGCTTATAAAATGCCACAGTCGGACGTCTGAGCGACATCACAGAAAGGGCTTAAAATAAAAGAATAACAAGTGACGTCGGACGTCTGAGCGACATCGCAGAAAGGGCTTAAAATAAAGTAAATAACAAGAGTGCCACAGTCGGACGTCTGAGCGACATCGCAGAAAGGGCTTATCTCAAATGAAATAACAAGTGTGCCACAGTCGGACGTCTGAGCGACATCACAGAAAGGGCTTATATCAAAAGTAAATAACGGGTTAGTCCATCCACAAGAATAAACTTTTAACCGGATTTAACACTCATGTAGTTCACCGGAGTTTTGTCACTGAGGCTGATATCTGACAAGATAAGATGAACACAGTACTTGGACATGTACAAGATGATTTAAAGGATTTGTGACTCTGCAGAGTTTGTACTAACTGTCCACAGCCAACGGATTTCCGTAGTCACGAAGGACTAGTTCCGTTTACGGTATTTCGGTAGAAACACATTTAACCAGTACACACCCATTCCACCTCACGATGCCAGGAATCACCCTAGACAACGTCCAAGAAAAACTTTGAGACGGGGAGGTCACAACCTCGAATAGCATGGGATCAAATTTCTATACGCGCGCTCTAAGGGGTGCCCCCCTCTCGGTCCCAACCGGAAACACCCATGCCCCCTGACCGGATGACGGGCTTTAATCCAGGGCCATGGAACCCTCATCCCGGCCTCTCTATTTGGTGTGTACCAGGAAAAACGGTTTGCAACTTACTAAGCCATATTCCTTGCGGAAAACATGTGGCAGTACAGGAAAGGAAATGAATGGGAATGTGACTTGATTCACGATGACACTGAAGTCAAATAGACTGGCATAAGACTGGCATGCCACAACACTGCCATCTTACCCATCTCATGCCATCACATGGCCATGCAAATATGTATCCAACAACATATGGATTTCCGAAACTCACTTTCCACTTCTTTGCATGAAAAATAACATTCAAAGAAATGTTCATAAACATGCCATGAAACTCCTAAATGCAAACATGCATCAAACACTCATCATATCAAGAGTTCAAACATGCTTGCCTGGTTCGGAGTAGTCGGAGTCTAACTGGGTGAAGTTCGCGGCTCCGTCACCTCCTCCGGTATCTACGGTATAAGAAAAATACGTACGTAACGTAAATACCGCGAGGTGCACAAAAGTATTCCAAATAATTCTCAAATAAATCTGATAAAAACTAGATAAAATTTTAAAGAGAACAGAAAAAGAATCAAACAAAAATCCTTTCTGTTTAAAAGTTATAAGGGTTTTGATTCAGGACCTTTCTGTAATGAAACAGAAAACTCTCAGGGGGTTCTGCAGAAAAGTCCAGAAAACGATTCAGATTAGAAAGCGCATTTGCCAGAATACGCTTTCAGAGAATGGTTCGAAAAAAAGAACAGAGAGGCTGACGGGCGGGTCCCACCCGTCAGGTTTGAATATTCAAACGAGGGAGACGGGGCTCGTCGGTGCCCGAGAGCTGCGGTGGTCGCCGACGGCGATTCACGGCGAGGCAGGGGGATCGGGTGGTACCTCCATGTTCAGTACGTCCTTCCGCGTCGGTGGGTGGTGGTGGTGGTCGCCGGCAAGCACCACATTGACGGCGGCCCTTGCTCCGGCGGACGGTGGTTCGGGTAGTCGTGGACCTCGTCGGAGGGAGCTGCTGGGGTCAAATTGGAGTGGGGGTTAGTCTCCTAGAGGTGTCATGAGGCTACGGGGAAGTCTAGGGCGGTGGAGGAGTTCTCACCAGAGAGAACGCTGCCGGAGCCCGAAGCGGACGGAGGTGGCCGGAGTTGAGGAAGAAGGGCCCCTCGAGGCTCTTCCAGTGGCTGGGCGGGGTCTGGTGAGGTGGTGGAGATGTGCGGGGTCGAGAGCGAGCTCGGAGGCGCTATTTATAGCCGGCCCGAGGCGGTTGCCGTGAACGGGATAAGTCCGGCGAGCGATTACGGCGGCGCTGTGGCTGGACGGTTGGTTTAGGGGCTTGAGCATCGTCTAGACGGAGCACTGATTCCATCCCAGTGCCTAACTCAGCAAGGCAGGGGCGGTTACGGCCTGTCCCCAACGGAACGGCCGTACGGCACGTCGGCGGCAGAGAGCGCGCCCTGAGCGTGCCAGGCCACGGCGACGGTGCTGCAGGCGTGCGCTGGCAAGGGAGACGGCCACGCGGAGCTCCCAGGTGGCTTGGGCGGTGCCGAACGGCGTTATGCCGCAGGGTGCCCCCTGTCGGCCGCCACGGGAGGTTCTGCCGCCGCGGAAGACGCCGGCGCAGGCGGGCCAGGGTGCCACCGACGCCAGGAACCAGCCAAGTGCGCGTGCGGTGCTCCGGACAGGGAGGAGGAGCCGTGCGCAACGCGCCAGGCGCACAGTTGACATGTGACTGAACACTGACGAAGAAACGACACTGAACTTCTGAATTTTCTGAAAATGCATAGTAACAGTGCAGGCCAGGTGTTCGACAGAATGATTTTGGCATGTGGGGATTTTTCCTTGAGCTGGTTTTTGGTGGAGTGGCCTCTCATTGCAACTGGGGGTTGCCTGAATTTTGGTGGAATTTTTGGAGAAGTGGAGATATGAATTTCACCAAATTTGACAAATCTGGTCCAAACTTGCAGAGGGTGAATTTTGAAAATTTTGAAAAGAAGAAGAGTGGATCTTGATGCTTCTAGGTTGTGGGTGCTAGGGACTATCCAGAGGAGTTGATTTGAGATCAAAGTTCAAAGGCATTAAGGTACTTGCTTTGCAAATTACCTAGGCTCAAAATAAAGGACAAAATTGTTTTGGGGAAAGAAATAAATGAGATAAAATCCAAAAATGGATTTAACTAGTTGGGACAGAATGTTTGGGTTGTCCCAAAGTGGAAGGAGGGGTTTTGGGAGAATTTTACCACAAGAGGCATGGTAAAAACAAGAATGGATCAAAACCAAAGAATAGCCCAAAACCAAAAAGGTTTTCTTTTTAGAAGAAACTAAATCCAAGAAATGATTTTGAGAAGGAAAACTCAGAAGAGAGGTTTTTAAGAAGGGTTTAAATGACCTTCTTCAAACCAAGCAAGGCTCTTGCTGAAAACAAAAACAACAAAAATTTTGGAGTGTCACAGCACCTACCCCCTTAGGAAAAATCTCGTCCCCGAGATTTCAGCTGATCCTTAAACAGGTGTGGGTGCTCTGTCCGAAGAAAATCCTCTCTCTCCCAAGTTGCTTCATTCTCGGTGTGATTGCTCCACTGAACTCTGAAAAACTTGATGGTTTTCTGTCGGGTCCTCCTCTCAGACTCCTCTAATATTTTTATTGGGCGCTCCCGGTAGGTGAGGTCTGGTTGCACGTCAATGTTTTCATGTGATACTTGCTTCTCTGGGTTGCTCACGTACTTTCTCAACTGCGAGATGTGGAACACGTTGTGGATATCGGATAAATCTCCGGGTAGGTCTAGCTGGTAGGCTACCGTGCCTCTTCGGGCCACTATACAGAATGGTCCGATGAATCTTGGTGCTAGCTTTCCCTTAACCCTGAATCGTTGCAGACCCCTCATAGGAGAAACTCTTAGGTATACAAACTCTCCGGGTTCAAAACTGATTTCCCGATGCTTTCGATCGTAATAACTCTTTTGCCGACTTTGAGCTGTCTTGAGTCGATCTCTAATCGTCTTAACTTTCTCCTCAGCCTCCTTGAGCATATCTGGGCCGAAGATGTGGCTGTCCCCGGTTTCTGACCAGTTTAGCGGGGTACGACATCTTCTCCCATACAGAGCTTCAAAGGGTGCCATTTGCAAGCTGGCTTGATAACTGTTGTTGTATGCGAACTCTGCATATGGCAAGCTTTCTTCCCAACTGGTTCCGTAGGTGAGGACACAGGCTCTCAGCATGTCTTCTAGAATTTGGTTTACGCGTTCAGTTTGCCCATCAGTCTGGGGGTGGTATGCGGTACTGAATGCTAGTTGGGTTCCCAGTGCCTGTTGTAGGTGATCCCAAAATCTAGAGACGAACTGTGTGCCTCTGTCAGATATGATAGTCTTTGGGACTCCATGCAGGCAGACGATACGGGCAAGATAAAGTCTGGCCAGCCTCTGAGTGGTGTGAGTTGTCTTCACCGGGATGAAATGTGCTACCTTAGTTAATCTGTCGGTGATGACCCATATGGCATTATTTCCGTGTCGTGACCGTGGTAGTCCAACAATGAAATCCATTCCAATCTCGTCCCACTTCCACTCGGGTATCTTGTTTGGCTGTAATAGCCCGGCTGGTTTCTGGTGCTCGGCCTTGATACGTTGACAAGAGTCACAACATGCAATGAACGTGGCTATGTCTCTCTTCATACCGTGCCACCAAAATTTTCCTGAAGGTCTTTGTACATTTTTGTTCCTCCAGGATGGATTGAATACGGAGCGGTGTGGCTTTCAGCCAGAATCTGCTGTTTGAGGTCCTTGATATTTGGTACGCAAAGTCTCTCTCCGTACCACAATATTCCTTGCTCATCTACGTTGAATTCTGAGGCCTTGCCCAAACTCACTTTCCTTTTTATGCCATCAATGCTGGGGTGTCCATGCTGAGCCTCCTTAATCTTTTCCATCAGGGTAGGCTGTATTTCCAAATTCGACACACTGCCTTCGGTGACCATTATTAAATTGAGTTTGGCAAATTCCTGTTGAAATTCTGGCCTCAAATTTGGTATACTGTCATTGTCCGAGCTGGGATTCCGACTAAGGGCATCTGCCACAACATTTGCTTTTCTAGGATGATAGTGGATTCCAACATCATAATCCTTCACTAACTCCAACCAGCGTCGTTGCCGTAAATTAAGTTCCGGCTGTGTGAAAATATACTTAAGGCTCTTATGGTCTGTGTATATTTCACAACGATTTCCAAGTAGAAAGTGTCTCCATTCTTTGAGTGCATGGATGACTGCTGCCAATTCCAAGTCATGAGTGGGATAATTTTCCTCATGCTTGCGAAGTTGTCTGGAGACATACGCAACAACCTTGCCTTCTTGCATCAATACACATCCGAGGCCCTTCCGGGATGCGTCACAATATACCTCAAAATTCTTGTGTATGTCTGGCACAATTAATACTGGTGCCGTTGTTAATTTCCTTTTTAGCTCTTGGAAACTTTTCTCACAGGCTTCCGTCCATTCAAACTTCTTGTCTTTCTTGAGTAACTGCGTCATTGGCTTTGCTATGGTGGAGAATCCTTCAATAAATCTCCGGTAATAGCCTGCCATTCCCAAGAAACTTCGTACGTCCGTTACGCTAGCTGGTGGTTTCCAGCCAAGTACGGCCTTGACCTTTTCCGGGTCTACTGCAATACCTTCTTGGGTTAGCACGTGGCCCAGAAAACCCACTTGTCTTAGCCAAAATTCACATTTGCTGAATTTGGCGTACAATTGATGTTTCCTGAGTTCTCCTAGTATAATCCTGAGATGCTCGGCGTGCTCTTCTGGTGTCTTGGAGTATATCAGAATATCATCGATGAATACCACAACAAACTTGTCCATATACTTCATAAATACTTTGTTCATGAGGTGAACAAAATATGCGGGGGCGTTTGTTAGCCCAAATGGCATTACTGTGAACTCATACAGTCCATATCTGGAAGTGAAGGCTGTCTTGGGAATATCTTCTGTCCGCACTTTTAATTGGTGGTATCCCGATCTCAAGTCAATTTTTGAGAAGACTTTGGCCTGAGCGAGCTGATCAAATAAATCATTTATTCGGGGCATTGGGTATTTGTTCTTGATTGTGACCATGTTAAGAGCTCGATAGTCTATACACAATCTCAGTGTTCCATCCTTTTTCTTGGCAAATAAAATTGGAGAACCCCAAGGTGAGGAACTGGCTCGCATGTATCCTTTCTCCAATAATTGTTTTATTTGCTTCTTCAATTCTACCAACTCGGATGGTGCCATTCTGTATGGTTTCTTGTAAATGGGAGCGATTCCGGGTGCTAGCTCAATGTTGAATTCTATCTCGCGGTCCGGTGGCATGCCTGGTAGTTCTTCTGGAAATACGTCTGGAAATTCACACACTACTGGAACCTTGTTCAGCTCAGAAACGTCCACCTTGTTTAATCTCGGTTGCCGAGGTATTTGTCTCTCTTTGGCTGAAACTTTTATTGTCTTCCCGTGATGGTGTGTGAGAATCACGGTCCGGTTGAAGCAGTCAATAAAACCTTTGTTGGTGGTTAACTAATCCATCCCTAGGATGACATCCAGTCCTTTACTTTCCAATACAATAAGGTTGGCGTAAAACTTCAATCCTTCAAATTCAATAACCACACCTTGACAGTAACTCTGGGTCACTTGCTTAATTCCAGGGGACTTGATGATCATGGATTTTTCCAAGGGAAGCATCGAAAAATTATTTTGCAAAGCAAAACTCTTCGAAATGAATGAGTGAGAAGCTCCAGAATCAAACAAAACCATGGCAGGTATTGTGTTGACAGGGTACGTACCGAGTACGATATCTGGGGCGTTCTGTGCTTCCTCTTTGGTCACGTGGTTCAGATGACCCTTCCTGTGGTTGTTATTGGGGTTGAAATTGTTTCGCTTGGGCGCTGAATTATTGCCACCATTGTTAGGCTTTGGGGTTGAGTTCCTTGGCTTGGGGCACTGCTTGGCATAGTGCCCTTCTTCTCCACAAGCGTAACAAGTAACGCCTGGGCGATATGTGAACTCCTTGTCTCTTGCATGGAAATTCTTGATTGGGCGTGAATTATTCGTCGGGGTTTTGTGTGTTCCACCCTTCTGAAATTCCGTCTTGCTTCTGTGGTTGCGAGCAAAAGTAGACTGGTCCCTTTTGCGTTTGCGGAAATCTTCCAAGCTGCGTCGCTCATTTTCCAGAGTAATGGCCTTATCCACCAGTGTTTTAAAATCTGGGAAGGTATGCACAACCAGCTGGCATTTAAGTGCGGGTGCCAGGCCTTCCAAGAATTTTTCCATCTTCTTGCTCTCGGTCATGCGCTCTTCGTTGGCGTAGCGAGACAGCAGAGTGAATTGGCTGTTGTATTCTGACACTGTCATGGTCCTTTGCTTGAGGTCATCAAATTCTCTCTTCTTGATTTTCATAACACTCTTAGGAATGTGTGCCCCACGAAAACCTTCCTTGAAATCCTCCCAGGTTATTTCATTTTCGTTGGGGTGCATGTGCAGGAAGTTTTCCCACCACGATGCAGCTGCTCCAGTGAGATAATGTGGTGCATACAATACTTTTTCACGGTCTGAACACTGTGCAATAATTAATTTTCTTTCCATGTCTCGAAGCCAGTCGTCGGCCTCAAGAGGCTTGTCAGTATGAGAAAATGTTGCGGGACGCGTCTTCTGTAACTCAGACAACTTGGATTGCTACTGATACTGACCACGTTGATTTCCCATATTGATGAATTGGTTCATCATTTCCTGGTGTTGTTGCTGACTCTGTTCATATAGACGACACACTTGGGTAAATGCTGTTTCACTGTCCTGTTGACTTGTCTGTCCCTGAGTGAAATTGTGGTTTGGTGGTGTGCCATAATTTCCTTCGGGCTGATTTGGCATGGAGCGCGTCCAAGGACGAGACATCTTTCACTCTGGGGATATATTTTGTGAAACTCGTAAGACAAGAAAGAGAGTCGCAAAAGTCAATAAAATCACACATAAAGAAAATTTTAAAACTCCAGGATTTTTTTGAAAATACACGATTGCGCGCGGAGAAGGACTATTACATATCTTACACGCAAGCATAATTATACATTACATCACTCAGGATATGCGTACATAATCCTGACATGTTATTGAGACTAGTGCACTTCTCCAGATCCTACATGATGCGCAAACAAGCTACTTCTCACAACCTATGTACATATAAACATATCACACAAGTCGGTACATCGCATTGGCGTCTAAACGTACTCAGTCGGAGATGGTGAGGATCTCCCTTGGCCTGCCGAGGGTGAGACGCAGTGAGGCTGGGGACTCAACCTCCTCCTCGCTAATAGGTTCCAGACAAGAAGCGCTGCGCTGAGCTGATGGAGCAGGTGCCATAGTCGGAGTAACACGAATATGAGTGGGCGGAATAGGTGGAGTAGCACGTATGGGAGTGGGTGCAATAAGTGGTGCAAAGCGAACATGATGGGTGCAATAGCTTGGTTGAATTCCTCAGTGGTAGGCAGACGACAAGCAGTGGCGAGAATGGTAGGTGAATGAGAAGTTGAGGACGAGATGAAAGTCAGCGGTGGAGCAGTGTGCAGGAGTTCCCTCCTGTTGGCGGCACAGCCATGGACTGAGTCCATGCGGGCAGCTACGAGGTCGTCCACCATGCTGTCAAGGCTGCCTCCAGGGCTCGGAGGTACTCGACAAGCATCTCAAAGGCCTCGTCTCGCTCTCCTCTGGGGCAAGAGAATGAGTAGTGATAGGTGTATGGCACGTGGCATGGAAGGTAGCGGTAGCGACGGGTCTTCATTGCAGGAAGGACATCCCGAAGACGAGCTATCGCCTCGCGGGCAGCCATCTGCATAGCATGCCTCTCTGTAGGCATGGCTCTCCCCAAGAATCGGAAGCGGCGTATCTCAGCACGCCCTCCCTTGAATTGCACCGCGGCCTGGTGCATGGTCAGACTGTCGTTGATCTTGTGTGGGTAAAGTGTGAAGACTGGGCGCACGGATGGCCCCATCGCGACCTGAACGACGAAGGAGAGGAGCTTGACGAACCCCTCAGGCACGTTGGCGAACATCTGTGACTCACATTCGTTGCCAGCCATCTACAAAAGTAGGCAAAAATTCTGAGCGATCAGATCATAAATTTTATGCTGACTGTCAGAAAAATGACTACATTTGCAAAAACATGAATAAACTCTATCATGCTAATAACCGATTAGCGATCGCACCTAGTGGCTTCCTACAGTCAGCCTGGCTCTGATACCAAGTCTGTCACGACCGGTTTTTTAATAAAATACTTATTGAGAAAATCGATCTTTTGATCCCAGTATAGGAAGAGTTATCCTCACTAGTAGACAAATACTTGATATACAGAGGACCAGTAGCATTAAGTATATTACAGGGTTGAGTTGAGGCTGCTCAACAATTTATTACAATCACGCCAATATCATACATAAGGGCGGTTGCGACACAGGGGTGTGGTGACATGCTACTAGCTCGAGATAAAAGTGGTGGTGGATAACTTGACTCCTAACTGGCAGCTCATCGAGCGTCGAGGTGAGGCTCGATGAATTTATTTCTAGGGTGGCGGAAGCGGATATAATACAGTGACCAAATGCAGGATCGCACGGGACTGACTGGGACTCCTCTAGGCGTCGGACTCGCTATCGAACTCTTCATCCATGAGATCGCCTTCATCAACATCTGGCCAAATCAACAAGCCAGGTGAGTACTTTGAAAGTACTCGCAAGACAGTTCGGACAAAAGATATAACAAATGCATGCAAAGATGCGTCATGAGCAAAAATAATGAAGATCATTCCAATAATAAAATTTGCACGCCTTGATAAGTAAAACAAATAACTGAAAACCGATCGGGTGTCTGGAGCGACGCCTCGAAAGGTAAACAATTAAAGCTCATGCCGCAGTCGGGCGTCGAAGCGACACCACATAAAGGGCTTATAAAAGAAATGCCTCAGTCGGGCGTCTCAGCGACACCACATAAAGGGCTTATAAAAGAAATGCCACAGTCGGGCATCTCAGCGACACCACATAAAGGGATTATAAAAGAAATGCCTCAGTCGGGCGTCTCAGCGACACCACATAAAGGGCTTATAAAATAAATGCCACCGTCGGACGTCTGAGCGACATCACAAAAAGGGCTTAAAATAAAAGTAAATAACAAGAGTGCCACGATCGGGCGTCTGAGCGACATCGCAAAAAGGGCTTAAAATAAAGGTAAATAACAAGAGTGCCACGATCGGACGTCTGAGCGACATCGCAGAAAGGGCTTATCTCAATAATAGATAACAAGTGTGCCACAGTCGGACGTCTGGGCGACATCACTGAAAGGGCTTTTATCAGAAGTAAATAACGGGTTAGTCCATCCACAAGAATCAACTTTTAACCGGATTTAACACTCATGTAGTTCACCGGAGTTTTGTCACTGAGGTTGCTATCTGACAAGATAAGATGAACACAATACTTGGACATGTACAAGATGATTTAAAGGATTTGTGACTCTGCAGAGTTTGAACTAACTGTCCACAGCCAACAGATTTCCGTAGTCATGAAGGACTAGTTCCGTTTACGGTATTTCGGTAGAAACACATTTTAACCAGTACACACTCATTCCACCTCACGATGCCAGGAATCACCCTAGACAACGTCCAAGAAAAACTTTGAGACGGGGAGGTCACAACCTCGAATAGCATGGGATCAAATTTCTATACGCGCGCTCTAAGGGGTGCCCCCCTCTCGGTCCCAACCGAAAACACCCATGCCCCCTGACCGGATGACGGGCTTTAATCCAGGGCCATGGAACCCTCATCTCGGCCTCTCTATTTGGTGTGTACCAGGAAAAATGGTTTGCAACTTACTAAGCCATATTCCTTACGGAAAACATGTGGCAGTACAGGAAAGGAAATGAATGGGAATGTGATTTGATTCACGATGATACTGAAGTCAAATAGACTGGCATAAGACTGGCATGCCACAACACTGCCATCTTACCCATCGTCATGCCATCACATGGCCATGCAAATATGTATCCAACAACATATGGATTTCCGAAACTCACTTTCCTCTTTTGCATGAAAAATAACATTCAAAGAAATGTTCATAAACATGCCATGAAACTCCTAAATGTAAACATGCATCAAACACTCATCATATCAAGAGTTCAAACATGCTTGCCTGGTTCGGATTAGTCGGAGTCTAACTGGGTGAAGTTCGCGGCTCCGTCACCTCCTCCGGTATCTACGGTATAAGAAAAATACATACGTAACATAAATACCGCGAGGTGCACAAAAGTATTTCAAATAATTCTCAAATAAATCTGATAAAAAACTAGATAAAATTTTACAGGGGACAGAAAAAGAATCAAACAAAAATCCTTTTATGTTTAAAAGATATAAGGGTTTTGATTCAGGGACCTTTGTGTAATGAAACAGAAAACTCTCAGGGGGTTCTGCAGAAAAGTCCAGAAAAAGATTCAAAACTGGAAAGCGCATTTTGCCAGAATACGCTTTCAGAAAACGGTTCGTTTAATAAGAATGAGAGACTGACAGGCGGGTCCCACCCGTCAGGTTTGAATATTCAAATGAGGGAGACGGGGCTCGTCGGCGCCCGAGAGCTGTGGTGGTCGCCGACGGCGATTCACGGCGAGGCAGGGGGATCGGGTGGTACCTCCGTGTTCAGTATGTCCTTCTGCGTCGATGGGTGGTGGTGGTGGTCGCCGACGAGCACCACGTCGACGGTGGCCCTTGCTCCGGCGGACGGTGGTTCGGGTAGTCGCGGACCTCGTCGGAGGGAGCTGCTGGGGTCAAATTGGAGTGGGGGTTAGTCTCCTAGAGGTGTCATGAGGCTACGGGCAAGTCTAGGGCGATGGAGGAGTTCTCACCAGAGAGAACGCTGCCGGAGCCCGAAGCGGACGGAGGTGGCCGGAGTTGAGGAAGAAGGGCCCCTCGAGGCTGGGCAGGGTCTGGTGAGGTGGTGGAGATGTACGGGGTCGAGAGCGAGCTCGGAGGCGCTATTTATAGCCGGCCCGAGGCAGTTGCCGTGAACGGGATAAGTCCGGCAAGCGATTACGGCGGTGCTGTGGCTGGACGGTTGGTTTAGGGGCTTGAGCATCGTCTAGACGGAGCACTGATTCCATCCCAGTGCCTAACTCAGCAAGGCAGGGGCGGTTACGGCATGTCCCCAACGGAACGGCCGTACGGCACGTCGGCGGCAGAGAGCGCGCCCTGAGTATGCCAGGCCACGACGACGGTGCTGCATGCGTGCGCTGGCAAGGGAGACGGCCACGTGGAGCTCCCAGGTGGCTTGGGCGGTGCCGAACGGCATTATGCCGCAGGGTGCCCCCTGTCGACCGCCACGGGAAGTGCTGCCGTCGCGGAAGACGCCGGTGCAGGCGGGCCAGGGTGCCACCGACGCCAGGAACTAGCCAAGTGCATGTGCGGTGCTCCGGACAGGGAGGAGGAGCCATGCGCAATGCGCCAGGCACACAGTTGACATGTGACTGAACACTGACGAAGAAACGACACTGAAACTCTGAATTTTCTGAAGATGCATAGTAACAGTGCAGGCCAGGTGTTCGACAGAATGATTTTGACATGTGGGGATTTTTCCTTGAGCTGGTTTTTGGTGGAGTGGCCTCTCATTGCAACTGGGGGTTGCCTGAATTTTGGTGCAATTTTTGGAGAAGTGGAGATATGAATTTTACCAAATTTGACAAATCTGGTCCAAACTTGGAGAGGGTGAATTTTGAAAAATTTGAAAAGAAGAAGAGTGGATCTTGATGGTTCTAGGTTGTGGGTGCTAGGGACTATCTAGAGGAGTTGATTTGAGATCAAAGTTCAAAGGCATTAAGGTACTTGCTTTGCAAATTACCTAGGCTCAAAATAAAGGACAGAATTGTTTTGGGGAAAGAAATAAATGAGATAAAATCCAAAAATGGATTTAACTAGTTGGGACAGAATGTTTGGGTTGTCCCAAAGTGGAAGGAGGGGTTTTGGGAGAATTTTACCACAAGAGGCATGGTAAAAACAAGAATGGATCAAAACCAAAGAATAGCCCAAAACCAAAAAGGTTTTCTTTTTAGAAGAAACTAAATTCAAGAAATGATTTTGAGAAGGAAAACTCAGAAGAGAGGTTTTTAAGAAGGGTTTAAATGACCTTCTTCAAACCAAGCAAGGCTCTTGCTGAAAACGAAAACAACAAAATTTTTGGAGTGTCACACTACCTGTGCTATCCTGCAATTCTCACAAACACATTAGTCCCTCAACCAAGTTTGTCGTCAATACTCCAAAACCAACTTGGGGTGAGACTAGATGCACTTACAATATCCCCCTTTTTGGTGATTGATGACAAACTGGTTGAAGTTTTCAACGGGGATAAAAGTTTAGTGTTGTGAGTATTGTCTTCATACATAAGACGAGGCTCCCCCTGAAGATGTGTATATAGATGACTTGCGTTTGAATGCAAATGCACATGGCAGGTTTTGCTTCGTGGAGGCCATCATCAAGGTGTGAAGACAATGCATTATGCATATAGGCAAGTAAAGAAGATAATGATATGCATAATGGAAAATGGACGTCTGCAGAATGACTTCATGCGGGATTTATCATCGCATCACAGAATAGCAGATAAAGTAGCAGCCGACCATCAAGTTTAAGTGTTGCAACTCAGAGAACCAAATGTGTCAAAAGACGAGAGTTGTAAGACTTGGCAAAAAGTAATGCATCCACCGATAGGACCCGCTTGAAGACTATCAACTCATATGCTTCTCCCCCTTTTGTCAGTAATGACCAAAAAGGTTTGAAGACATAGAGCATCTACTCGTTCCCAGAAGGAGCAGACGTTGGAGCAGGGTCGTTGCTGGAGTTTGGTGGTGTAGAGGGGCCTGGTGCAGAGTCGATATGCAGTGCAGACATGGTTGGTGAAGTGGTGTTGTCTTCTTCATCGACGACATTGGCAACAACAGTTGCAGCCAAAGATGAATACTCAGAGTCTTCAAGAGAGGAAGTATGGCGCCAGCTTGCATTAGGTGGAGGCCTGGAGTCAAACTTGAAGCTTTCGGTGAAGCCATCTACTTGAAGATCAGCTTCAGAACATAGCAGAGTGAGGCTCTTCCCGGACTGCCTTGCATTCTCATGGGCAACAAAAGAGTTCTTGGTAGCCAGATTGCGAATGCGATTGACATCAACCAAGAGACTATGCATTTGACGCTTCAGCCAGTCATGGTGCTTGTCCTGCTTTTAATGTAAGGCCATGAGCAGTTCTCGATCATTGAGGACTCGAGAACGCTTTCGAGGCCTTTGAGCAACTATACTAGTAGTGGCTTTGGTATTAGCTCGGTGAGGCAGACGCACAGTGCCAGCAAGCGGATAGGCAGGAACAACAGCATTCGGAACATGAACTCCTTCGATGGGCTGCGTGAAGCTTTGATGGTCAGCATTGTGAAGATATATTGGTTCCTTGGCAGGCTCAGGGTAGATGGCTTCAACAGATAGATCAACCTCAGGCAAGAAAACCAGATGGTTTCGTGCAGAAGGCTGATAGTTGACAGTTGAATGAAGCTTGATTAGGCGCATCACCCATGGAGCGTAAAACTTCAAGCCAAAAAGGTCAATCCCAGATGTATCAAGTTGTCTAATGAAGAAATCCTGGGATTTGAACTTGATGCCATTGACAATATAGAAAACCAAAGTCTTCATGGCGCCTTCAAGTTTGGCTTCAGAAGAATGCCCCTTGATTGACTAGAGAGTATGCCTCAGGATATGATAAACTGTGTGGGGCAAGTACTCGAGGTCCTGGACAAAGAATCCCTTTGGATATTCTACATCACGAGGCAATGGCTTCATCATGCTGAGCATCTGACTCATATTGGGTTCAGGCTGCTGAAAAATGCTCTGCAGTCCTTCTGTGTGGAGCTGACAACCAGGCTCATACAATTCACTTGGAGTAGGCAGGGAGGTGAGCTAAATGATGTCATGAGCTTTGGCTTCATGGTGCACATCACCTATCATCCACTCAAGGGTCCATGTCTTCGGATCCCTATTGTATCCACGAATGTGAAGAGTAGCATAGAACTGCAGCAGAAGCTCTTCATTCCAGTGCTCTTTGGCTGTTACGAATTCCAGAAGGCCAGCATCACGAAAGCAATCCATAGCTTCTTCAAGTCAAGGGAGCCCAGCCATAGCTTCACAATCAAGGCGCATATGAGGGAAGATTCGCTCTTGGTTGTAGAGAACACAAGAGTAGTAGTTGCGCTGTTGGAGGCTCCAGAAGCGATCTGAGGAGATCCTTGGCTTCGAGTAGGGATTCTTATCACTGTCATAGAAGGTGATGTGCGCTCTGAAGCTATTGACACTGAAGGATCCAGGAGATGTAGCAGGTCCTAGAAGTCTTGGCAGTCTTGGCTTAGGCTTCTGCACTGGTGGTCGCTATTGCACATGATAATCATATTGCGGTCCAGGACCAGTGGGTGGTACCAGGACAGGCCAGCGAAGAGTGACCAACCCCATATCTCGGTTGTATGCCAACTCCATTGTGTGAGGCCTTAGGGGAGGAACTGCGCCGTCAGTGGGGACCGGCGTGACAGAAGCTTCAGGGTTTATGTCGTGGAATTAACACGTCAGATGTCCTTAGTGTGAGGACTTAGTCGCGAGGCCAACGCATCTATGTGGTAGATTGAGAGGGGTTGAGCGGAATCGAGAGAACGCAACATAAGACAAAGATTTAGACAGCTTCGGGCCCCGGGAAACATCATTCGGTAATCACCCTGCATGCTGTTTGAGGCTAGATCTCATTATCATCACGAGGGAGTCGCCGTAAACCGGCTCTCCTCTAGTTGTGTCTAGCCCTAGAGATTGTTTCTTGCTTGTTTGTCCCTCTTTGGGGAGCCCTGCCCCTCCTTATATATGTTGAAGGGGTGGGTTACATGACTAGTCCTAGTAGGATTAGGATTACTCTATTACAAGTGGAGTCCTAGTCTTGCTTCCTTTGTAGGAAAATATTCATTGTGCTTTCCTCATAAACCGACCCACCATAGCGTGATCCGGCCTTCCATAAACCGCCCGTTGGGCCACCGGGTCTTGTCGCTCCTCTGACCCGCCTGCCGGATTACCAATGAATCGTAAACCGCCAGGTCCAAGTGGGTCGCCAGTGAATCGCCAAACTCTAGCCGGGTCATACATCCGGCAGTTTATACCGCGGGTTATATCCCCGACATTAGCCCCCAGTTTAATTTGGATTCATCCATGTTAAACTGATCTGCAACATAAACACAAGAACAAATTTGTCGGGTTGTGCTCCGGTTTAAATATTCTTGTAAACCGGCACTTGATCATCCTTAAATCCTTGTCATTTCCTTCTTCTAGAAAATCCGAGTCAGTAGACCAGTTTCATAATCAATTTGCTTGCAGAAGATATTTTGTAAATAAAAAATCCATTTGAATTGTCCTTCAATGCTCTGACTTGACAAAAATATTAGTCTCTGAAATATTCAACTGATATCCAGCCGGCTTGAAGATGTAAAACTTGCCGGTTTATGATTACCACCATTGTCGGGTTATAAAAATTGATAATTCCGGGTCATGATTGTTGCCAATGCCGGTTCATGATTGTTGCCAACGCCGGTTCATGATTACTGATGACACCGGGTTATGATTGTTGCAGACATCGGGTCAATCTGGTTTATTCAAAACTGAGAATTTGAAGATTTTTCTCCCTTATATTTATATTAGGTATAGCCCCCAAGTCTTGAGCAGGACAAAGTGATGGCTTAAGACTTGCTTCAATATAAATACTGCCACTTAAGAAGAAATCCATGTTGTTCATCCCAGTCACTTAGTAAAAACTGAATACTCCATATTATGTAGCCCCTAGTGCCGGGTTGTCGTGCTTGCCGCAACCTGGGACTTGTAATTGTCTTATACTCATAAAAACTTCAACCAGTGTAGACCCCAAGGGCCGGGTCATTATGCAATAATGAGCAGGGACTTTATAAATATGATCATGCTTCATTGAATAATAACGTCATATGATGTAACTCCACCATGGGGCTTAAATCCACGTCCACAAGGTTAAGAGCTTTGTGCTTTACCAACTGAGCAGTGGACCCTTGAATATAATAGATTAAAACTTGTGTACCTTGAATCATTGATAGGAGCAATTGGTAGCCCCCAAGGGCCGGCTCATTATATGATGAGTCGGGTCTTCAATAAGATGAGCAAAAAATGACTTTGTATTAGCCCCCAAGTGTCATGGTGCATGCTTGCAGCGACATGAGACTTGCATATTTGATATAATCTCAACTTTTAATAAAGTAGCCCCCAAGTACCAGGTCATAAGCCTGCAGCGACTCGGGACTATTCCCTCCATTGTTGAATAAATCATATTCATTGATAATATGATAGCCATTGCGCTAAAGCAACTTTGAAAACCTTTAATCATAATACTGGTTATTGATAACCATAATAAAAATCCAGCCATGTTGGCTATTAAAGACTTGAATAATATACCCAATGATTTTTAAGTGCATGATTCCAATGGCGCAATCCAAATATATACTCGCGACTTATAGTCCAAAGCCAGGCCGGGTTAACAAACACCGGATAATTTCTCTCATACACTGGCGACTTATCGTCTTAAAGCCAGGCCGAGTTAATAAACACCGGTGATTTGCAATTACGCTTTATTCAACCTGTTTCTGCATACAACAAGTTTAAAGTGTCCTGGCGGTTTACCGCCGGACGGGTCATAATGCCCAACATATAACCCGGGTTTATAACCAAGGCTGCACTTAAGAATAATCAAATATGAAATATATCATACCTGTGACATTGAATCACATTGTTGGTTTACCAACTTTTTGTAGTAAGGGTGATAACCCAAATCTTGAGTATGATAACTCCCCTCATATTTTGCCGGTTTGTAATGAAACCGTGTCGGGTTATAATAAACACCGGATAATCATCCTGGCGACTTATAGTCAACGCCAGATCGGGCTAAGAAAACTCCGGTTTATAATTGAGTTTGTACTAACAACTGATAGTTGAAAGCTTGTGCCGGGTTAAGAAACACTGGACTGAAGAAATGACTTATAGTCAGGCCGGGTCAATGGACGCCGGTTTACCTTAAAACCTTATCAAAGGAGAAGAAACTTTGACAAAAAGCAAATGAAAAAACTTGTAGTCGAGGCTTTTCAAGGGCTGCCAGGCCCAAATTCGAGGCTTTTCGTAGGCTGCCAGGCCGCTGAGTTAAACCATTTGACAAAGCCTTTTAAGATGGGCCTCCAACTAACCAATCGTTGTTTTAACTTTGACAAGTTTAGGGTCTGTATAAGAGTAACTTGTCAAACGTTCGGCGGGTCATGCCAGGATTACCTGGATAGGAGTGGCTTACTTGATGAAGGCAGGTTAACCCGGGTCATGCCAGGATTACCTGGATAGGAGTGGCTTACTTGGCTTCAGGCACAGTATTGACTTTAGGCTCCACATGATTTTTAGCCAGGACAGGGTCATTGACTTCAAAATGTAGTTGTGGCAGCCTCATTGTTCTCAGCCTCCATATGGTCAACGACCGGAGGGTCTTGCATGATCACATTCTCCTCGAGAATGACTTGATCAGGGGCAGGGGGTGTAGCAACTCTCTCTTCTCTTCTTTCTTCTTCATCGGCTGATGCAGCCGGAATGTCTTCAACAGCTTTGGCTTTAGACTCAGGAACCGTTACAGAAGGATTCTCTTCAGGGAACACTTGACGTGCCACCGAGCTGGATTGTTGTGGATCTTCTTCTGGGATGGTTGACATGGAGACCGATGGCCCGAGGCCTTTGCGAAGCCGTTGGAACACGAGCGACGCCTTTGGTGATGGTGTGGTCTCCATGTAGTTGTCGTCATTCACCATTGGGCTGGTGACTTGCACTGGTGGAGTATGGGGTGTTGCATCTCGAACTGGGGTTTCTTCTTGCGGGCGCTCGGCCCATGAATCATCCTGAGGAATTGGTGTCAATGGACGACCAATGCTGATGTATTTGCTGCTCGTTGGAGCAGGCGATGATACCAACTGATGCTCTAGCTGATGAAGGACTTCATCATCAACAACATTGTCTTCATGACCAATGTCTTCAGCTGCGTTGGGGTCAATAGTTGGAACTTGCTCTTCTTCGTGAGCCTCCATGGAAGCAGGCTGGTGGAGTACAACTCGACGCTCTTGGTTTGTGGCAGCAGGGGGAGCAACAGAGATGGGTTCAACAAAGAGTGGCTGAGAGGTTGCAGCACACTCTTTCTTTGAAGAATTAGTTTCCTTAGTTTTCAGTTTCTTCTTAGAAGGAGCATCGTCAGATACGCCCTTGTGCTTGCGCTTCTTGGCTTCAGCTTCAGCCGCTCTTGTCTTCTTCAGTTCAGAAGCTGCTGAGGGGACCTTAGGCTTCGAGCCTATCATACTGGCAGGGAAGACAATGCGAGGTTCTTCCCGCCTTGGTGCAGTGTGGGTCTCAGTAGACTTCTTCTTCTTGGCAGCCATCCTGGGGTCGATGCCAGGCCGCCCAAGAGCTTTTCGCTTCTCTGCTTCATTATGGGCTTGAACACATTTCTCAACCAGATACTTCATGCGCTGCCTCGAGCCTTTAGCTTTTATGCGTTTCTTGTGGAACTCCTCCTTAAGGTCATGCAACATATTCTTGAAGATTTGAACATCAGCCACACTGAGCTTGTCCATGTTCTTCTTGAAATGAGCCTTCTCATAGTCAATCTTTTTTTTGAGCTCGACGATCTTCTGAGCCAAGGCCAATTCACCAGCAATGGCTCCATGGAAAGTGACACTGATGTCCGCGGGGAGCTGAAGATCATCAATGATGATGTCTTGGTTGTCAAACCACTCATCGATGAAGTTATTGAGAATATCAACATCAAAGAGCGGCAGATCATTGAAGATTTCAGCTTCTTGCTTGCTCTTGATAAGCATTTCTAGAGCATCATCAGCAATATCTTCATCACTGGACATATCAATGGCTTCATCTTCGTTGTAAAGCACAACGAATGGTGTTAGTGGTTGTCCTGTGGCCTTCTTGGGGAATGGCTTCATGGCCCTCTTGGACATGCGAGATAATCTTCAGACTGCACACTGGATTCAGGAGGTGCAATCTTTAGAGGCTTCCTCGTTGAAGCTTTTGGTGAAGAAGATGACTTTGAAGCTTTTGTCTTCTTCTTCTTTTCCTCGGGCGGTGAGGGAGCAGCTTCAGTATCAATGTCACCATCAGAGTGCTCCACTACTGCTCTCTGAGCAGCAATGTGAGATAGAAGCCCATCAAAATTAGCAAAGGGGCCAATTCTGTTTTCATTAGCTTCACGTGTCCCATCAGATCTGGGAGCAGAGGGGCTAGGGTTGAAGTTGAAGCCATAGTCCTTTGCATTCTGGGTATCTGAATCTTTGGCAAACTAATAGTTGCGCTTGAAGAGATTGTCGTCACGACACCATAATAAGGAGGATGGGTCGGCATTTTCAGGCCGCGGTCCTCTGACCATGCAAGGATAGAATTCCTGTGCAATAGCTTCAGCCTTGTTCTTCGGCACTAGGCCGCAATACAGACAGTCTCCCCATGGATGCTTGATGGCGTTCTTCTCAGCATACTCAGGCATGACGAATTTGTACTTGAACCACTCCTCTGCCCAATATCTTCAGATCCACTGAATCCGGTTCTTGCGCTGGTTGTCGTTTTCATCAGGGTCTGACTTGTATTGTTCATACAAGGCAGGAGACAGATCAAGATCTGTGTTGCCTCAGTGTTGCCTGCCACCCTTCCGAGCAGACTTTTCTGAAGCCATAATGTTTAAGCTGATTGGCTTCAGCATAGTGAATCGCTACCGTCTGATTGGCTTCAGACAAGAACTGGCTTTAGGAGATTCAATGTGATGCTGCAAGTATTCTGCAAATGAATGCAGACTATGAGAACCAAGGGATTCTCCCAAAGACATGTACCTGTGACAGTGTTAGAGATGCGAGGGAAGGGGAAGAGGTCATATGCATTCTTAGGAGATTTTGAAGATAAATCAGTTTTGAAGACATTGACCTCATAGTGCGAAGACATTCACTTATTTGGAGACAGTCGGTTCCAGATTTGTACGAATCCATAAAAAAGTACAAGTGAGGAATCTAACTAGTTATGAAGCATAAGTGAATATGCTAAGCATGGTATGAGATGCAGAAGAGAACAAATCCAGATTTGGAAGCTAAGAAACCACTTTTAGAAAAGTGGTCAGATTTGACAGATCTAAAAGGTAGTAAAAAAAGTAAGATTTATTTACCCCTGATGAACTGCTAGACTGATGGTAAGAGAAGCCAAGCAGTTCGATCTCCCGCGCCCTAACATGGCGGCGGAAGACACCTACGGCGGTGGCAGAGAGGACGAGGTCCACGACCGGCGTGAGGACGATGTCGAAGAGGTTGCGGCAGCTAAGCGCTTCTTCTCCGGCGACGACGCGAGCTAGCAGAGGCGCTAGGGTTTGTTTGGAGGTGGCGAGGTGGAAGAACAGATAATGACCGCTCGGGTAAGAATTTATAAGGAAGAGGAGGGTGGTGGAGCGTAATTACGCAGGTGCCCTTGGCGGTTCACATCTGAAAGACATGTGGCGTACATGCAACTCATTGAGAGTTGTTCCATGTTCCCACGCACGCCTGGATTGTCGGGTGGTCATTCCAGCTTCTCCGGTTTTCAGGCAATAAGGAGGCATCATTGAAAATAGATTAAATGCTTGTCAGATTGTCCTCTGCTGACAAGGACTCGGAGAAGACAAACGACAGGTTTCAATAGAATGCATATGATTTGGACAGATAGAGTTGAGGTAGAAGCATAGAATAGGTTAGGGTCTGATCACATTCACTTAGATCAAAAGATTCAAGAGTGAATACATAGCTATAAGTGAATGCTGTATAGTACAGAACACACACACACACACACACACACACACACACACACACACACACACATATATATATATATATATCATGAAGGCTCAACATTGTGAAGATAAATCATGAAGACAAATCAATATTGAAGACAATCCAAATGTGAAGACTTTGCAATTATAACGCCAAGAGAAACACTTCAATAAGAATTTGGTGATGGCGTTACCCACCGTATAGGAAGTATTAGACCCAGACACGATGCACAATTATCGTGGCGCTCTGAAGTGAAATTCCACATTAATGTATTCACACTCAGAGGGTAAGTCTTCATTAATTGAAGATATACGTTACTTTGTGTGTTGCACATCTAAGTTGTCAACATGCATAAGCGTTAAGATGTGTGTCCATTCACAGGACATTCGAGGATTCTAAGATATTTAGCTCACACTGCAACTTGCAAAACCTTTTCTCATCCAAGGGCTTAGTGAAGATATCTGCCAATTGCTCTTTAGTGTTGACGTGAATGATATCAATGTCTTCCTTGTTGACATGATCTATGAGAAAGTGATGACGAATCTGAATGTGCTTTGTCTTCGAATGCTGAACTGGATTCTTGGAAAGCTTTATGGCGCTTTCATTGTCACGGAAGAGTGGCACATTCTTCATGTTGATGCCATAGTCCTTGAGAGTTTGCTTCATCCATAAAAGCTGAGCACATCATGATCCAGCAGCAATGTATTCAAATTCAGCAGTGGAGAGTGACACACAGTTCTGCTTCTTTGAAGACCAACACACAAGTGATCGACCGAGAAAGTGACACGTTCCTGAGGTGGATTTGCGATCAACCTTGTCACCAGCATAATCAGCATCAGAATACCCAATCAGATCAAATGTTGAGCCCTTTGGATACCATAATCCTATCGTTGGGGTGTAAGCCAAATATCGAAGAATTCGCTTCACCGCTAGGTGATGCGACTCCTTTGGTGCCACTTGGAATCGGGCACACATGCAAACGCTAAGCATTATATCTAGCCTAGATGCACATAAGTAAAGTAAGGAACCAATCATGGAGCGGTATACCTTTTGATCAAACTCTTTACCATTGTCATCAGGACCCAGCTGACTTTTGGTTGGCATTGGCGTCGTGTATCCTTTGCAGTCTTGCATTCCAAACTTCTTCAGGCAATCTTTGAGGTATTTCTCTTGTGATATGAAGATGCCATTCCTCTGCTGACGGATTTGAAGACCAAGGAAGAACTTTAGCTCACCCATCATGGACATCTGATATTGCTCTTGCATCATGTGCCTAAACTCATCGCTATATCTCTTGTCGGTGTAGCCGAAGATAATGTCATCCACATAGATTTGGCACACAAACAGTTCACCGTCATATGACTTCATGAAGAGTGTTGGATCTAGAGAACCAGGTTTGAAGCCTTTGCTCTTCAGGAAGTCTTTGAGTGTGTCATACCAAGCGCGAGGAGCTTGTTTGAGGCCATACAGTGCCTTGTTGAGCTTGTACACCATATCAGGATGTTTTGGATCTTCAAAGCCAGGTGGTTGTGCAACATACACTTCTTCTTCAATCTTGCCATTGAGAAAGGCACTCTTCACATCCATTTGGTATAGAAGGATGTTATGATGGTTGGCATAGGCTAGCAGTATGCGAATGGCTTCAAGCCTTGCCACGGGAGCAAACGTTTCATCGAAGTCAATCCCTTCTATTTGAGTGTAACCTTGAGCAACTAGACGACCCTTGTTTCTGACGACTTGACCCTGCTCATCTTGTTTGTTGCGATATATCCATTTGGTGCCAATGATATTGTGCTTGCGAGGATCAGGACGCTTGACCAGTTCCCAGACATTATTCAGCTCAAACTAATGAAGCTCATCTTGCATAGCTTGAATCCATTCAGGTTCCACAAAGGCTGCAACAACTTTCTTGGGTTCAAATATAGAGACAAATGCAAAGTGCCCACAGAAATTTGCTAGTTATGTTGCTCTTGAACGAGTGAGTGGACCAGGAGCATTGATGCTGTCAATTATCTTCTTAATCTGTACTTCATTTGCAACACGGGGATGTACTGGACGAAGATTTTGCCCTTGCAGATCATTGTCTTCAGCTTCAGCATTGACTTCAGGTTAACTTGGTGTAATGATGAGTTCATCTTCAGCCTGAGCTTCAGACGGTATGATTTCTCGAGTAACCATGAGCTTGATAGATTCATTAGGAGGAACTTCATCTAGCACATTTGGCAGGTGCTCTCTTTGCGAGCCATTAGTCTCATCGAACCGCACATCCACAGTTTCAACCACTTTATAGTGAAAAGAGGTTGAAGACTTTGTAGGAGTGCAAATCCTTTCCGTATCCAAGCATAAAACCTTCATGTGCTTTCGGTGCAAATTTTGAAGTGTGATGTGGATCCTTGATCCAACACTTGGCATAAAATACTCTAAAGTAATTGACATTTGGCTTCTTACCAGTTCACAACTCATATGATGTCTTCTTTAGAAGCTTGTGAAGATAAACTCGGTTGATGACGTGGCATGCAATGTCAATGGCTTCAGGCCAGAACTTTTGTGGAGTCTTGTATTAATCAAGCATCGTCCGAGCCATCTCGATGAGAGTTCTATTCTTGCGCTCCATGATGCCATTCTGCTGAGGTATGTAAGGAGCAGAGAACTCATGAGTGATGCCCAGTGTATCAAGATAAGTGTCGAGGCCGGTGTTCTTGAATTCTGTGCCGTTGTCACTTCTGATGTGCTTGATCTTGACGCCATAGTTCGTCATGGCACGGTTGGCGAAGCGTCTCAAGACATCCTGCACTTCAGTCTTATAGAGAATTATATGCACCCAGGTATATCTTGAGTAATCATCAACAATAACGAAACCATAGAGACAAGCAGTCACTACAAAAAAAATACACTTCCGCGATGATACATGTTTGTCACAGTAGGTCGCGTTTTTTGTCATGCATGTACATGCATGACGATTTTATGACAGAATCAAGATAGTCATACTTGTGCTGTCGCAGAAGTGTTCCATGACATTACCAAAATTATCACCACGGAAGTGTCCATTTCCATGACGATAAATAGCGCGTCACAGAAGTGCTTTCGTCAAGGGTGACCGACACATGGCATCCACCATAACGGAACGTCGTTAAGCTATCGGGTCGGGTTTTGGATCCGATAACCCGTTAACAACCCCGACCAATGGGAAATTTCCACGTGTAAAATTCTTATTGGCCGGACGAAACACGTGTCAGCTCGTGAGTGGGTCAGATAGGTGCCTATGATATGTCGACACGTGCCACGGCCCACCATTGGCCCATTTAGCTTACAAAGCCGGCCTGTTTGACTTGGTCAAAAGTTAATGGGTTGGCCCATGAAAAGCCTGTTAACGGTCTCTTTGCAAATAGCCCATTTTACGGCCCGTTAACTCACGACCCGTTAGGTCCTGAAGGAAATCGGCCCAACAACGTCATGTGGGTCGTCGAATATAACACCAGCCCATTTCACTTTCGGCCCATGTATGGCCCACGACGTCTTTCGGCCCATATGAGGCCTTCGTATCTTTTGGCCCTTTACAGGCCCACGGTGACTCTAGCCCATAATGAATAGTAATTTTCTTTGTACCCATTAACGACCCGTGATTTACATGGGCCGTTTCTAGCCCATGTTCACTTTCGGCCTATTGACGGCCCATACGTTCTTGGGCTCCTTTTCGGCCCTCGATTACTTCCAGCCCGTTACTGGCCTGTTCCCCTAATGGGCCAAATTCGTCCCATGGTAAGAGTCGGCCCGTTACTGGCCTTTACCCTAATGGGCCAAATTCGGCCCATGGCAAGAGTCTGCCCATTTCTGGCCTATTCCCCTAATGGGCCAAATTTGGCCCATGGCAAGAGTCGGTTTGTTTCTGGCCTGTTAACTCGTTGCGCCGTTTCCAGCCCGTCCTATATTCTAGCCCATTTTTTTTGAAAATATATACTGCAAGGCAACAGCCTCACAGTGCTTTATTGCATAGGACTATGGAGTTACAAATTACAATATACAAGAGGACAGAGAAGAATATAAACTTACAAGGGGTCTATGAGAGAGAAGCTATCCAGGAGACTAAGCTATCCCTATATTTACATTTGATTCTATGAGTTAAAAGGGAAATATCATGTATGAAATTGCTCCTCCAAGAAATGAAGGAAGGTCTCTCATTTCTAAATATTTTCCCATTCCTTTGTGTCCAGATATTCCAGATAGCAGTAAAAACCACCTCAGAGAAGAAAGGATGACCAAAATCCCTCCTAGCAGCAAGAGCCATCTCATATGTGCTCTGGTTAGGTTGGGCAATCCAAGAGATCCCAAGGTAATTCCAAACCCTTTGGCTGAAGTTGCAAGCAAAAAAGAGATGAGTACGGTCTTCATGTGAAGCACAGAGGCAAAGAACACACGTGTCATCCTGGATGATCCAGTGCTTGCGTTGCATCATATCCCTAGTATTCAAACGGTCCATCAAAAGAAGCCATCCAAACACTTTAAACTTGAGCGTACAAGCACACTTGCAAATCCATTTGAAAATGGGGTCAACCACCATGTGGGAGAAGCAATACTCATAGTATATCTTTGATTTAAACTCCCTAGATTTAGATGGCCACTTCCAAATATCCTTACTCTCCCCATTCAAACTGACCAAAGACAACAATTCATGAAGCTGAATTAGTTCAGTATAAGCCTCATGTGATAGTGGCAGATGGATTTTTTCTGAGATCTCCGGATGCTCCATAAACTCTCTGACTGTGACCATGAATATTCTAGCCCATTAACGACCCGTTATGCCTGTGACAGAATTAAGCCTTCGCTGTCCTACGACCTGTTAATGGCCCGTTACCGTGCTGGGCCAATACCAATTACGCCCGTTTACGGCCCATGTAGACCCATTTATCTGATGGCATGAGGCCGACCGATTCTATGGCCCTGTTGGAGGCCCATTTATCGACGAACCATAGGAGACCCATGGATCCTACGGCCCGTATATGGCCCATGGTAGTTGAGGCCACTAGCAAACCAGGGAAAAAGAAGACTAGGAAATAAATAAATCCAAAACTAACGCTAGGCTATTAAGGCGATTGCACAGATTACATCCACTCGGCATCAAAGATCGCCACTAGTGCAAATATAGGGAACACCCTACACTATACAAAAATGGCTTGCTGTTTTCTTCAGCCGGTGGTTGCACGTTAAGAATAAATTTTGTATTGCACCAAAACAAATTACAACTATATAACAAAAGGAAGGTTGGCATAAGATTTAACAGTCTAGCAGATAAATGCACCACCAGAAGTTCAGAAGCTTAGTTCATTTAACCTGACTGTTACGTTTTCATGCTGTATTGTCTGATGGAGCACCATAACCCTCGCCTTCATTTCCCCTAGGCTCCTGAACAACATAGCAAATGTCTGATAGTCTGGTTTCAAAACCATGCATATCTTGAAGACATCGAACAATGTCTCTCCTTGTTTCACAAAGGGTCTTTGTTAGGGAATGGACTTGTGTCTGGAGCGCAGATACAACATTGCTTTGAGCTTGCATATCTTGATCATGAGGCAGTTTGGACGATATTGCCTTAACAACCAACCCAGTATTACGCAGGAACGTGCTTTTGGCACTGTTAGTGGACAGGTACTGACCCACTGCAGCAAGAGCTGACATTGCGGTTATAGTTGCCTCGTCACCTTCAGAAGGTGGTGGTTCCACCATTTTTTCCATAGCTCGCTGAAAAGTTGAGGTTTTACATTAGTAGTACCAGAACAAAAGATATTAAGGAGGCAACAAAACCAAACAAAATAGCTTTGGTCTATATACAGAACTTATTCTGGTGAACCCATGTAAAATATTAGTTGTATTTTATTGCAACGTACATAATAAAACCAGGTTCCAAACATATGACCATGTACCATCGCTAATGTATTGCCTATTTCTTCACATTGTATTGAGGGCCAAGGATAAAGAGACGAAGTTTATAATACGGTAAGCATAGTATTACACCATTCATATCACAAAACAACTAAGAACAGACAAACAGGCAATTGTAACATTGTGTGGGCAAGTCCAGCACGGAACTAGATTACATGTCAAGATCAAAGGAACATCACTCCTCTCTTTTAAACCTTGTAAGGTGCAATGATACGCTAAGACAATTGTGTATAAAACTGAAAAGAGTAATAGACATTGGCTGCAAACCATGCAGTTCAAGGCACAAGTCAGAGTAAGTAGTAGTTAAAAGGCATGAGGATCCCGTGTCGAAAAAAAGGCATGAGGATTAAGAACTTACAACAGCGGCTTTGACTGGTGTAGTCATGCCCTTCTTCTTGCTGGTGTGACAGTCCTTGAAGATTTCCACATCATCTGGTTCAGGTACTTTTTGGTCCTTGCGGGCTTTCCTCTGCATTTCGAACAAGTCAATATAGATCTGCTAATATGGTACAGCAAAAAGAGTGAAACATCAGCTAATTACAAGAGCCTCGCAGTGTGCAATATAGCTACGAGATCCTGTCATCTGTTGGAATTTCACTTTCGTACGGTTGGCCTTGTTCTTTGAATAGTTCACCTACAAGAAGATAGATTTGTATGGCACATGCGTAAATAGGACTTCAACATGTGATCTGATCACATATATATAATGTACCTGATACTTCGGATCAGACCAGTGTTTAACAAGGCCCCTCCAGTCTTCATCTGATATATTTTCCACTGGAGATGTTTGGGAAAGTTCACTGTTAGCCTTGCCTTCAAAGTGAGTTTTTCCTCAAGTTATACCGATACTGTCGCGGAGCAAACTTGAAAACATGGGTGCGAGCTTGTCTGGTTGCATCATCTTGGCTATCCAACTTGAACCTCATCTGTTGAAAATTATGGGAGTCTCATTATCAGCAACCTAGAAAGTATGGGACAGAGCAAGACGATATTACTAGTTTCCATACATAACCATACTTACAGATAAATGGTCGAGGAAGGTGTTGAACTGGGTTTCGTCTTTGTCATTCCTGTACTGAATCCATGTCGGGAGGATACATACATGACACCTAACGGCAACCGCTGCCTTTGATACTAACTTGGCTAACTCTATAGCATCACGTGGCCTTTTTAAACCTGCCTCAAAACGGATCTCCATTCCTCCTCCTCTAGATTTAGTTAACCTATCGAGCAATATCCCTGATGTTTGTTTCCTCTTGCACCTAGGTGCTAGTCCAACAACGAACATAGGAAGTGTTAGTGTACATCAAACTGTGAGACTACATATAAAGAAGCATGCAACTGTAACTTGACTCCAGCAACTACCTTCTTGCTGTTGAAGCTCATAAGGTTCATCTGATATTGCCGACTCATCTTGTGTCAAGAGTGCTTGGGAAGTAGTGTCAGGTGGTAAGGGAGCTTGGGAACGTGCTGCTAGCTCAGTTGACGCACGAGTAATTCATGCAGCTGGTAGTACTGTGGTAGGTGTTGCAAGAACTAGGGCTTTCTCTGCTTTTTTGGTGGCAGCTATTTGTTTCTGTTTGGCTTTTTTTGCAGCTCGTGTAGCATGGGATGGCGTGTTTGTAGAATTTTCCGCTGGACTTTGACCTTCTATTGCACCATCGGTACCAGCAGAATCTGCAGGATTCATCCGCTTCTCATTCCCCGCCATTCTGTGTTTCTTCCTCTTTCTCTGTGCCATGTTAAGTCAAGCCGACAAGAAAAACGAATAACAATTTAGTTCTTCAGAACAAATTGATGCGTGATGTAGACGAACTGAACTTTGGTGTTAGACAACCACATGATAGGAGGATGTAATATGTATGAAAAACAGGACGGAAGAGATAACCAACACTATGATGTGTAAACTAAGAAGAATACATTTCACCAAATTAGAAGCAATGCAATGGAAGGTAGACACCATATGAAAGATGCTACAAATATCGCTCTGCTAAGTTAACAGTGTCTCATCATAAATGGCATTTAAACAAATGTGAAGCAGTACAAGAAATAAATCATATGCAAGATGCAAACAACATCACACTACCATGTTAGAGGTCTCTCGTCATTAGTGCCATTGCATATTCACAACATTGCATATTCACAGCTTATGATGTGTAAACTAAGGAGAAGGCATTTCAACAAATTAGAAGCAATGAAAGCTAGACACCATATGAAAGATGCAACGAATATCACTCTACCAAGTTAAAACTGTCTTGTCATAAGTGCCATTTCACAAATTAGTAGTACAAGCTAGAAAAGAATGTGAGATGTAACCTATATCACACTCCGAAGTCAAACGTGTCTTATGATAAGTGATTGTTGCAGGTTACACAACAGTAGTAATTTGATGTAAGAACATGGTGTGATAGACAGATATTGTATGTTCTAGAAACAGGAACACATGTCTTATTCAAGTATAATGTGTAAAGTAAGCAGATGGAATTCAACAAAATTAGAAGCAATACAAGCTAGACATCACACATAACATGCAACCACATATAACAGTGCCAAGTTAGAGGGAGCACCGGTGATGCTGCACTAGGGGAGACGTGCTCATCATAAACACAACTTTGTTGAGTGTCTATGCATGTATTGTCTTGGAAATCATCTTGGGGGTGTGGAGGAGTAGAAACTGTAGAGGCCCTCCGCTTGGAAGGAGCACCTTTATCCGCTGCCTTGCTAACTTCCTTCCGCTTTATTGATTTTGAATTGTAAAGTAAAACTGACAAGAAAAAGCAATAAAATTCTCTCTTCAGAACTCATTCATGCATGATACTGACAATCACTACTTTGATGTAAGGCAAACACATGATACCAGGATGTACTATGTACTAAATACAGGAAGACATGTCACATTAATAGGTATAATGTATAAGCTAAGAAGACTAGCACATGTAGTTTAACCAGATTGGAAGAATAAAAATCTAGACACCATATGCAACATGCAACCACATATCACGCTGCTAAGTTAGAGCAAGCACCTGCGATGCTAGTGTAGGGGAAATGCTGTAATAAACTACAGAGCTACGTTCACTATCTTCATCTAGCATTTCTGTTTCTTGAGAATCATGTCGGGAGGCTGACGCTGCATTCTTTAAATGAGGAGTAGTCCCCTTGCCTGCCTTCCTCGTCATAAGTGATTGATGAGGGATACACAAGAACATTAGTTTGATGTAAGAACATGATGGTTAATACACAGATGTACTAGTATTTACCAAAAACAGAAAGGCATGTCGTATTCAAAGGTATAATGTGCAAGCTAAGCAGATGCAATTTAACCAAATTGGAAGCAATACAAGCTAGACATCCGGCTGGAGTGGTGAGCATGATCATCTAGGACCTGAGAGCCTGGTGGGAAGCGGGCTGCTTCGCCACCATCGCAACTTTTTAGTTGGCTTCCAGGTGATGCCTATCTTTGTTGGGCTTGTTGTAGGGGAACGTAGCAGAAATTCAAAAATTTCCTACGTGTCACCAAGATCTATCAATGGAGAAACCAGCAACGAGGGAAGGAGAGTGCATCTACATACCCTTGTAGATTGCTAAGCGGAGGCGTTCAAGAGAACGGGGTTGAAGGAGTCGTACTCGTCGTGATCCAAATCACCGGAGATCCTAGTGCCGAACGGACGGCACCTCCGCGTTCAACACACGTACAGCCCGGTGACGTCTCCCACGCCTTGATCCAGCAAGGGGATAGGGAGAGGTTGGGGAAGACTCTGTCCAGCAGCAGCACAACGGCGTGGTGGTGGTGGAGGAGCGTGGCAATCCTGCAGGGCTTCGCCAAGCACCGCGGGAGAGGAGGAGTACTTGGGAGAGGGGGAGGGCTGCGCCAGAACTTGGGTGCGGCTGCCCTCCCACCCCCACATATATATAGGGGCAAAGGAGAGGGGGCGCGGCCCCCTCAGATCCAATCTGAGGAGGGGCGGCGGCCAGGGGGGTTGCCTTGCCCCCCAAGGCAAGGGGGGCGCCCCCCTTTAGGGTTTCCCCCAAGCCCTAGGCGTCTTGGGCCTTGGTGGGTGGGGGGGGGGCGCATCAGCCCACCTGGGGCTGGTCCCCTCCCACACTTGGCCCATGCAGCTCTCTGGGGCCGGTGGCCCCACTTGGTGGACCCCCGGGACCCTCCCGGTGGTCCCGGTACATTACCGATAGCACCCGGAACTTTTCCGGTGACCAAAACAGGACTTCCCATATATAAATCTTTACCTCCGGACCATTCCAGAACTCCTCGTGACGTCCGAGATCTCATCAGGGATTCCGAACAACATTCGGTAACCACGTATATCTATTCCCTATAACCCTAGCGTCATCGAACCTTAAGTGTGTAGACCCTACGGGTTCGGGAACCATGCAGACATGACCGAGACGTTCTCCGGTCAATAACCAACAGCGGGATCTGAATACCCATGTTGGCTCCCACATGTTCCACGATGACCTCATCGGATGAACCACAATGTCAAGGACTCAATCAATCCCGTACACAATTCCCTTTGTCTAGCGGTATTGTACTTGCCCGAGATTCGATCGTCGGTATGCCGATACCTTGTTCAATCTCGTTACCGGCAAGTCTCTTTACTCGGTCCGTAACACATCATCCCGTGATCAACCCCTTGGTCACATTGTGCACATTATGATGATGTCCTACCGAGTGGCCCCAGAGATACCTCTCCGTCACACGGAGTGACAAATCCCAGTCTCGATTCGTGCCAACCCAACAGACACTTTCGGAGATACCTGTAGTGCACCTTTATAGCCACCCAGTTACGTTGTGACGTTTGGTACACCCAAAGCATTCCTACGGTATCCGGGAGTTGCACAATCTCATGGTCTAAGGAAAAGATACTTGACATTAGAAAAGCTTTAGCATACGAACTACACGATCTCTGTGCTAGGCTTAGGATTGGGTCTTGTCCATCACATCATTCTCCTAATGATGTGATCCTGTTATCAACGACATCCAATGTCCATGGTCAGGAAACCGTAACCATCTGTTGATCAACGAGCTAGTCAACTAGAGGCTTACTAGGGACATGGTGTTGTCTATGTACCCACACATGTATCTGAGTTTCCTATCAATACAATTATAGCATGGATAATAAACGATTATCATGAACAAGGAAATATAATAATAATAACCAATTTATTATTGCCTCTAGGGCATATTTCCAACAGTCTCCCACTTGCACTAGAGTCAATAATCTAGTTCACATCGCCATGTGATTAACACTGATAGGTCACATCGCCATGTGACCAACATCCAAAGAGTTTACTAGTGTCTAAACTAGTTCACATCACCATGTGATTAAGTCTCAATGAGTTCTGGGGTTTAATCATGTTTTGCTTGTGAGAGAGGTTTTAGTCAACGGGTCTGCAACATTCAGATCCGTATGTACTTCACAAATCTCTAGGTCATATTGTAAATACTGCTTCCACGCTCCACTTGGAGCTATTCCAAATGGTTGCTCCACTATACGTATCCGGTTTGCTACTCAGAGTCACTCGGATAGGTGTTAAAGCTTGCATCGACGTAACCCTTTACGCCGAACTCTTTATCACCTCCATAATCGAGAAACATGTCCTTATTTACTCCAAGGACATTTTTGACCGCTGTCCAATGATCCCCATTCCTGGATCATTCTTCTACCCCTTGACTAACTCATGGCAAGGCACACTTCCCGTGCGGTACACAACATAGCATACTATAGAGCCTACGTCTGAAGCATAGGGGACGACATTCGTCCTTTCTCTCTCTTCTGCCGTGGTCGAGCTTTAACTCTTAACTTCATACCTTACAACTCAGGCAAGAACTCCTTCTTTGACTGATCCATCTTGAACACCTTCAAGATCATGTCAAGGTATGTGCTCATTTGAAAGTACCATTTAGCATTTTTGATCTATCCTCATAGATCTTGATGCTCAATGTTCAAGTAGCTTAATCCAGGTTTTCCATTGAAAAACACTTTTCAAATAACCCTATATGCTTTCCATAAATTCTACATCATTTTTGATCAACAATATGTCAACAACATATACTCATCAGAAATTCTATAGTGCTCCCACTCACTTCTTTGGAAATACAAGTTTCTCATAAACTATGTATAAACCCAAAATCTTCGATCATCTCATCAAAGCGTACATTCCAACTCTGAGATGCTTACTCCAGTCCATGGAAGGATCGCTAGAGCTAGCATACCTTTTAGCATCCTTAGGATCGACAAAAACTTTCTGATTGTATCACATACAACCTTTCCTTACGAAGACTGGTAAGGAAACTCGTTTTGACATCCATCTGCCAGATTTCATAGATGCAGCTAATGCTAACATGATTCCGACGGACTTAAGCATCGCTACGGATGAGAAAATCTCATCGTAGTCAACTCCTTGAACTTGTGAAAAAATCTTAACGACAAGTCGAGCTTTCTTAATGGTGAAATTTACCATCATTGTCCGTCTTCCTTTTGAAATCCATCTTACTCATTAGCCTTACGACCGTCGAGCCGTTCTGCCAAAGTCTACACTTTGTTTTCATACATGGATCCTCTCTCGGATTTTATGGCTCAAGCCATTTATCGGAATCCGGGCCCACCATCGCTTCTCCATAGCTCGTAGGTTCATTGTTGTCTAGCAACATGACCTTCAAGACAGGATTACGTACCACTCTGAAGTAGTACGCATCCTTGTCATCCCTACGAGGATTGGGAGTGACTTGATCCGAAGTTTCATGATCAATATCATAAGCTTCCACTTCAATTGGTGTAGGTGCCACAGGAACAACTCCCTGTGCCCTGTCACACACTAGTTGAAGAGACGGTTCAATAACCTCATCAAGTCTCCACCATCCTCCCACTCAATTCTTTCGAGAGAAACTTT
The DNA here is from genome assembly GCF_018294505.1 of Triticum aestivum. Classification (NCBI taxonomy): domain Eukaryota; kingdom Viridiplantae; phylum Streptophyta; class Magnoliopsida; order Poales; family Poaceae; genus Triticum; species Triticum aestivum. Next base: position 622,042,305 of record NC_057807.1, on the reverse strand, counting down.
TCCTCGAGAAAGGACCCGATTCTAGAAACAATCCCTATTGCTTTCGGATCTGAATTAGGAGGTATACCCAACTGTTTTGGGTGTCCTATGAAGATGCATTTATCGCTTTGGGTTCGAGCTTATCAACCTGAAACTTTTTCACATAAGCGTCGCAGCCCCAAACTTTTAAGAAACGACAACTTAGGTTTCTCCAAACCATAGTTCAAACGGTGTCGTCTCAACGGAATTACGTGGTGCCCTATTTAAAGTGAATGTGGTTGTCTCTAATGCCTAACCCATGAACGATAGTGGTAATTCGATAAGAGACATCATGGTACGCACCATATCCAATAGGGTGCAACTATGATGTTCGGACACACCATCACATATGGTGTTCCAGGCGGTATTAATTGTGAAACATTTCCACAATGTCTTAATTGCGTGCCAAAGCTCGTAACTCAGATACTCATCTCTATGATCATATCATAGACATTTTATCCTCTTGTCACAATGATCTTCAACTTCACTCTGAAATTACTTGAACCATTCAATAATTCAGACTTGTGTTTCATCAAGTAAATATACTCAGTATCTACTTAAATCATCCGTGAAGTAAGAACATAACGATATTCACTGCATGCCTCAGCACTCATTGGACTGCACACATCAAAATGTGTTACTTCCAACAAGTTGCTATCTTGTTCCATCTTACTGAAAATGAGTCTTTTCAGTCATCTTGCCCATGTGGTATGATTTGCATAGCTCAAGTGATTCAAAATCAAGTGAGTCCAAACGATCCATCTGCATGGAGTTTCTTCATGCATATACACCAATAGACATGGTTCGCATGTCTCAAACTTTTCAAAAACGAGTGAGTCCAAAGATCCATCAACATGGAGCTTCTTCATCCGTTTTATACCAATATGACTTACATGGCAGTGCCACAAGTAAGTGGTACTATCATTACTATCTTATATCTTTTGGCATGAAAATGTGTATCACTACAATCGAGATTCAATAAACCATTCCTTTAGGTGCAAGACCATTGAAGGTATTATTCAAATAAATAGAGTAACCATTATTCTCCTTAAATGAATAACCGTATTGCGATAGACATAATCCAATCATGTCTATGCTCAATGCAAACACCAATCTCGGTTGGTAGAGGGAGCGTGCGATGCTTGATCATATCAACCTTGGAAACACTTCCAACATATATCGTCAGCTCACCTTTAGCTAGTCTCCGTTTATTCCGTAGCTTTTATTTCGAGTTACTAACACTTAGCAACCGAACCGGTATCCAATACCCTGGTGCTACTAGGAGTACTAGTAAAGTACACATTAACATAATGTATATCCAATATACTTCTATCGACCTTGCCAGCCTTCTCATCTACCAAGTATCTAGGGTAATGCTGCTCCAGTGGTTGTTCCCCTTATAACAGAAGCACTTAGTCTCGGGTTTGGGTTCAACCTTGGGTTTCTTCACTAGAGCAGCAGCTGAATTGCCGTTTCATGAAGTATCCCTTTTGTCCCTTGCCTTCACTGAAACTAGTGGTTTCACCAACCATCAACAATTGATGCTCACTTCTGATTCTACTTTCGCAGTGTCAAACATATAAATATTTAAGGATCATCATATCTATCTGATTTATGTATAGTTAATCACGAAGCTCTAGCAGCTTGGTGGCAATGACTTTGGGAACATCACTATCTATCTGGAAGGATCAACCTGCACTGGTGGAGTATGGGGTGTTGCATCTCGAACTGGGGTTTCTTCTTGCGGGCGCTCGGCCCATGAATCATCCTGAGGAATTGGTGTCAATGGACGACCAATGCTGATGTATTTGCTGCTCGTTGGAGCAGGCGATGATACCAACTGATGCTCTAGCTGATGAAGGACTTCATCATCAACAACATTGTCTTCATGACCAATGTCTTCAGCTGCGTTGGGGTCAATAGTTGGAACTTGCTCTTCTTCGTGAGCCTCCATGGAAGCAGGCTGGTGGAGTACAACTCGACGCTCTTGGTTTGTGGCAGCAGGGGGAGCAACAGAGATGGTTTCAACAAAGAGTGGCTGAGAGGTTGCAGCACACTCTTTCTTTGAAGAATTAGTTTCCTTAGTTTTCAGTTTCTTCTTAGAAGGAGCATCGTCAGATACGCCCTTGTGCTTGCGCTTCTTGGCTTCAGCTTCAGCCGCTCTTGTCTTCTTCAGTTCAGAAGTTGCTGAGGGGACCTCTTCGACCATCATACTCAAAACAATGTTCTCCCGCTGGTGCATTGTCTCAGTAGACTTCTCTTCTTCAGCAATGCCAGCAGCCAAAGCTTTTCGCTTCTCTGCTTATGGGCAACACATTCTCACAGTATTCATGCGCTGCCTGAGCCTTTAGCTTTTTGCGTTTTTGTGAATCTCCTAGAGCAACATTCTTGAGATTAACATCAGCCACTCGATTCAAGTGATTGTTGGCTCAGACAATCTGAGCGACAAGCTCAACGATTGAGCTTTTCTCCCTTAGTTTGCAGGCTAAGAAAATCGTCGGAGGTCTTATACCTCTTGACGTGGGCACGAGCCTGAAATCCCAATTTCAGCCCTCGAAACATCTCATATGTTCCGCGATGTTTCGAAAACGTCTTTGGTGCTAACTACTTAAACCGTTTAACTGAACTATCACGTAGTTATCAAAACGTGTATGTCCGATGTTTGCAACATCCACAGACAACGTTTTGGGGTTCTGCACACCGAGCGGTGCATTAAGGACATAAGCTTTCTACTGATCGCATAATCGCTACCGTCAACTTTCAACTATATTTTCTCTAGGAACATATCTAAAACAGTAGAACTAAAGTGCGAGCTATGACATAATTTGCAAAGGGCTTTTGACTATGTTCAGGATAATTAAGTTCATCTAATGAACTCCCACTCAGATAGACATCCCTCTAGTCATCTAAGTGATTACATGATCCGAGTCAACTAGGCCGTGCCCGATCATCATGTGAGACGGACTAGTCATCATCGGTGAACATCTTCATGTTGATCGTATCCACCATACAACTCATGCTCGACCTTTCAGTCTCTTGTGTTCCGAGGCCATGTCTGTACATGCTAGGCTCGTCAAGTTAACCTAAGTGTTTCGCGTGTGTAAATCTGGCTTACACTCGTTGTATGTGAACGTAAGAATCTATCACACCCGATCATCACGTGGTGCTTCGAAACGACAAACTTTCGCAACGGTGCACAGTTAGGGGGAACACTTTCTTGAAATTTTAATGAGGGATCATCTTATTTACTACCGTCGTTCTAGGCAAATAAGATGCATAAACATGATAAACATCACATGCAATCAAATAGTGACATGATATGGCCAATATCATTTTGCTCCTTTTGATCTCTATCTTCGGGGCTCCATGATCATCATCGTCACCGACATGACACCATGATCTCCATCATTATGATCTCCATCATCGTGTCTCCATGAAGTTGTCTCGCCAACTTATTACTTCTACTACTATGGCTACCGGTTAGCAATAAAGTAAAGTAATTACATGGCATTGTTCAATGACATGCAGGTCATACAATAAATAAAGACAACTCCTATGGCTCCTGCCGGTTGTCATACTCATCGACATGCAAGTCGTGATTCCTATTACAAGAACATGATCAATCTCATACATCACATATCATTCATCACATTCTTCTTGGCCATATCACATCATATAGCATACCCTGCAAAAACAAGTTAGACATCCTCTAATTGTTGTTTGCATGTTTTACGTGGCTTCTATGGGTTTCTAGCAAGAACGTTTCTTACCTACGCAAAACCACAATGTGATATGCCAATTGCTATTACCCTTCATAAGGACCCTTTTCATCGAATCCGTTCTGACTAAAGTGGGAGAGACTGGCACCCGCTAGCCACCTTATGCACCAAGTGCATGTTAGTCGGTGGAACCTGTCTCACGTAAGTGTACGTGTAAGGTCGGTCCGGGCTGCTTCATCCCACAATACCGTCGAAACAAGATTGTACTAGTAATGGTAATCATATTGAACAAAATCAACACCCACAACTACTTTGTGTTCTACTCGTGCAAAGAATCCACGCAATAGACCTAGCTCATGATGCCACTGTTGGGGAACGTAGCAGAAATTCAAAATTTTCCTACGAGTCACCAAGATCTATCTATGGAGAAACTAGCAACGAGGGAAGGAGAGTGCATCTACATACCCTTGTAGATCGCTAAGCGGAAGCGTTCAAGAGAACGGGGTTGAAGGAGTCGTACTCGTCGTGATCCAAATCACCGGAGATCCTAGTGCCGAACGGACGGCACCTCCGCGTTCAACACACGTATAGCCCAGTGACGTCTCCCACGCCTTGATCCAGCAAGGGGATAGGGAGAGGTTGGGGAAGACTTCGTCCAGCAGCAACACAACGGCGTGGTGGTGGTGGAGGAGCGTGGCAATCCTGCAGGGCTTTGCCAAGCACCGCGGGAGAGGAGGAGTACTTGGGAGACGGGGAGGGCTGCGCCAGAACTTGGGTGCGGCTGCCCTCCCACCCCCACATATATATAGGGGCAAAGGAGAGGGGGGGGGGGCGACCCCCTCAGATCCAATCTGAGGAGGGGCGGCGGCCAGGGGGGTTACCTTGCCCCCCAAGGCAAGGGGGGCGCCCCCCTTTAGGGTTTTCCCCATGGCCCTAGGCGGCCTTGGGCCTTGGTGGGGGGCCGCCACCCAGCCCACCTGGGGTGGGCCCCTCCCACACCTGGGGCCCCATGCAAGGCCCTCTGGGGCCGGTGGCCCCACTTGGTGGACCCGCCGAGACCCTCCTGGTGGTCCCGGACATTACCGATAGCCCCCCAACCCGGGAACCTTTTCCAGGACCAAAACAGGACTTTCCCATAGGATAAATCTTTAACCCTCCGGACCATTTCCGGACTCCTCCATTGACGTCCGGGATCTCCATCAGGGACTGCCGAACACATTCCGGTAACCACGGTATATCTATTCCCTATTAACCCTAAGCGTCATCGAACCTGAAGGTGTGTAGACCCTACCGGGTCGGGAACCATGCAAGACATGACCGAGACGGTTCTCCCCACTAGTGCATGGAACGGGGAAATAGACCGGTTCATAAGGCCCTTTAGTGCCGGTTCCATACACTGGGCACTAAAGGGTGGGCACTAAAGGCCCCCCCTTTAGTACCGGTTCAGCCACGAACGGTGCTAAAGGGAAACCACGTGGCACGAGCCAGCTCCAGGGGCCTGGAGCCCTTTAGTACCGGTTGGTAAGACCAACCGGTACTATAAGGTTTTTTTTAGTTTTATGATTTCTTTTTCATTTAATTTTGTGTTTCCATTTTAATTCTTTTTCGTTTGCTGGTATTTTACGATACTACACATTGTACACGTTATGCATATATATATATATATAAATATAATTTCTAGTAGAACCAATCATGCATATATATATCATCAATGTCTCACAAACCATCATATTAATTAATTCACACATACACACATGTATAGCTATATACAATTTCTCCTACATATGCATGTTGCCTTCGGAGCCAGTGGCATTAGCCTAATTGGTGCCTTCGGAGCATGATTACAATTGGAAGTGGTTTTCATGGGGGCGGTAGCGGGTAATAGTATTCTCCCTTCGGATTTATGACCCGGTCGAGCAAAAATCCCGCTATTTCCTCTTGAAGTGCTTCTATGCGCTCCGTTTCTAGGAGCTTCGCCCGCACCTCTCTGAACTGTTAAGAAGGAGATCAATATGCATGTGTATTAGTTGTGTGACTAGATATCGATAATGGTGTAAAAATTGTGAATAGTGTTTTGACAAGCGTACCCATTCCTGTCTTTGAGATCTGCTCCTTTCGGACGCCATCATGCGAATGTTCTCGCAAACGCAGAATGCACACAGATCAGTCCCCTGCGCCTGCTTCAGGGCCTTTACGAGAATGGAATTTGATCAGATAATAATTAATCAAGCATGATAATTAAAGAGATGGCAGCTAGCTAGCTAGCTAGTACTACTTAATTACTTACCTTGGGTCTTCCCCATTTAAGCTTTTCTTTCCATTCGCCTTCCGTGACGCTGATGAACCTTGCCCAAGCCCTGCCCGCCGACAAAGAAAATGAATAAAGGGGTTATTAAATAGTTCATATCATGAAATGACGAACTAAATAGGCCGAGATATATAGTTAATAATGATTGAAATTACCTGTTGACTATCCCAAACAAGATGTTATAGTCAGTTTTTTCTTTGAGTAGTGAGTCCAGTATTTCAACTGTTCCGGCGTCAACTTTAATGATACACAAGACCCAGTGAAATCTGCATGCACACACGTTTGCATGTCTTAATTAAGCGGGCATATGTAAGCAAAAACATGTAGCTAGCTAGTAGGCAAAAACAGAGAATTTGTAGTACAAGACAGTGTGACTCACTGGAAGTTGTAAGGAAGTAGTATATCTTCATTGTATTTGAGGCGCTTCAAGAACTCTAGCATGCTGTCCTCTACGGCCTTTTGATGACGTGCATCTATTTTCCATGTGTATTCATTAACGGTGTTTGGGTCAATGAACCCAATGCCATAGCGTCCACCTTTTCTCATTTCATACATCTTCATCCTGCATATAATACCACAGAAAAGAATATAGTGAGGATAATTACAGGTAATGATTGATCAAAAGGATCACTACAGCTAGCTTGAGACTTAAATTACAGAAAGAAATCACTTACAGACAATAGCAACTGACGATAGATTTGTCGAGTGCGTCTTGATTGTATAACTGAAACAGTTCAGAATACTCAACGGACACAACTTTCTCATGGTAGTAATGCCCCTCCTTGACATTCACCATGAGGGACAATTGATCGGAAATCTTGGTAATGTTCATGTACCATTGATGCAATTCATACATTCTCGTTGGGAGGTTCTTGACCTTGTCTGGCTCGACCAAAGGTTGGCCCCGGACATATTTTCGTTTTATTTCATCCTCTCTAAGCACAGGCATGGGCTCGATCTCGAGGAGTTGTCCAATAGTGATTTTGAGAACTTCAGCCTGCATTATATGGTCCTCCATTATTACCACATTGCCCACCTCAGGAACGTAAACTGTTTGCCCACAATAATATTGGGCGCGCGTACTGTCACGTGTTGTTGGCACAAAAGCGAGGGGATCGATTGCGCCGCCTGTTCTCCCAGCTGGGGAATGGTTTTCCCGCATTTTTTGACAGCTGCTTCTTGTTTGCTCGATCCCGAGCTCGCCTCCTTACGTAGACGTGCTTGATTTAACTTCCTGATGTGGCGCTCATAGTCTGTGTCAACATGCTTGGGAGCTGGTGGTTGAGCCATACGAATGAAGTGGTCAATCGTTTCCTCAGGCACTTTCTCCCTTGGCGGCGTTGGCGGTTTCGGTGCAAAATGGGCTTCCACCTCGGACTTCGATATGGCTGCGATTTCCTCCTCGGACCTGTCATAAGCCCTCTGTGGAAGAGGCGTGAGGCTTGGACCATATTTATATCACTTGCCTCCGCCTGTACTTCCTGTACTACCTCGACTCGTACCGCTACACACCATAGCTGCGGGGTGTCTCTTCTGCGATTGCTGAGGCGGCGGAGACGACTGACGGGGCTGAGTTGGACGAGGAGGAGTGGCCGCCTGAAGCCGTGCCGGACTTGGAGGAGGAGTGGCCTGAGGTTGTGCCGGACTTGGAGGAGGAGTGGACGTCTGACGCTGTGGCGGACTTGGAGGAGGAGGAGTGGCCTGACACTTTGCCGAACTTGGAGGAGGAGTGGCCTGACACTTTGCCGGACTTGGTGGACTTGCAGGAGCAGGAGACTGCTGACTCGGTGGCAGACTTCAACGAGGAGTCGGCTGACGCGGTGTCGGTGGCCTTCGAAAGATGATGCAATCCTTTTTCCATAGGATGATACAATGGTTGGCGTCTCCGAGAAAGCGCTCGTCGTCACCTCCATGAATGTCAAGCTCTAGCTCCGAATATGGGTCCACCACCTCATCAACCAAGACACGAGCATAGCCCGTTGGAATCGGGTTGCAATGGAAGGTTGCCTCGGGGGGATTTGTAAAAGCAACGGCGTCCGCCACCTTCATGGATATGTTCTTCATTTTGACGTGTAGCTCGCAGCTAGTGTTCTCCGTGATGTCATCCACGGGGTATCTACCCAGCATTGTGTCGTCCGGGGTGGAACCCACGCTGCTTCTCGGCATGGATGGGGCGGTGCTATCCAATGCTGGATCATTCGCTAGCTGCTGCAGCTGCTGAGACCCCCTTTGCTGGGTAAGTGAGTCGATCTGCTCCTGCTGCCGCTAAAATTTGACTACCAATTCCGCTTGACTTGCTTCTAGGCCTTGAAGGCGTTCATAGTCCCACTTCCTCTGCTCCTCCTCCATCTTCCTCTTCTTCTCCTCCGCAATCTTCTTTCTCGCACGGGTTTTGTAGTCGGTGTTCCAGTCTGAAAACCCCTCATACCACGGAATAGCGCCCTTGCCTCGTGTTCTTCCCGGGTGTTCAGGATTTCCCAGGGCACGCGTAAGCTCGTCGTTCTCTCTGTTGGGCTGGAACACCCCCGATCGTGCCTCTTCTATTGCAACAAGTATCACATCGTCGGCTCCCTTCAGACTTGCCCTCGTCGAAACATTGCCTGTCTTCGGGTCCAACTCCCCCCCATGCGCATAGAACCAAGTCCTGACCCTGGGGGGCCAGCTCTTAGTAACCGGAGTGGCACCTGCATCCTCCATCTCTTTCTCAGACTTATCCCACTTAGGCATTGCCACCGCATAGCCACCTGGCCCCAGCTTATGGAACTTATCCTTTTTTCCGCATTCTTCTTGTTTATTCTCGACCGTTCCTTAGCTAATTCCGAATCCTTGAACTTCACGAAATCATCCCAATGAGCACGTTGGTTCTCTAGTGTTCCCTTGAATACTGGAGTCTTCCTTCCTCCCTTGACGTACTTGTTCCATTCACGATTCTTGTGGTTCTTGAATGCAACCGCCATCTTCCTAAGAGCAGCGTCCTTGACTTTCTGCACATCTGCTTCTGTGAAATGATCTGGTAGGGTGAAATGTTCCATGAGAGTATCCCAAAGCAGATCTTTTTGATTCTTGTCGACAAAAGTAACATCTGGACGTGGAGCGGCGTCCTCTTTGCCTTTTTGTCTTTTATTTTGCTGGCTCTCTCCATTCTTGAAGGGAGATCGGGAGTTGGTCCTTCACAAGAACTCCACACTGACGAACGAACTTGTCCGCAATCTTCTTAGGCGCTAATGGTTCGCCATTAGGTCTAACTGCCTCGATATTGTACTTTACGCCATCCTTCAACTTTTTGTTCGGGCCTCGTTTCGTCCTTTTGCCTGAAGATTTGCTCGATCCGGATGGCTGAAAGAACAAAGATCGATTCGTTAATATATCTTCAAGTCATTTAAAACATGTGATGATCACCAGATACCTGCTTATATAAATATATATACCTCGCCGGTCTTTGTTGTTTCAGGATCAACATGTTCTTCGTCATTGTCATAATCGTAGTTCATGACTTCATCAATTCGGTCGTCGCGATCGAATATCATATCACCCTCTCCGGTGTTGTTTAGAAATTCGGAGCCGTCATAATCTTCTTCATTCTGATCATCATCTGGCCCGCGTATCATATCGAACATGGTCTGTTCTCCCTCTCTGTCGGTATTGTCTGCCATAGCTTTTATTTAACTAATCAAAAGAAATATAAAACAATTTAGTATTCAAATTACATCGTCTCGAATAATAGATATAATCTCGAATACTTCATCTAGAATAATAGATATAATCTCGAATACATCGTCTCGAATAATATATAATATTGAATAGTACATCACTGGCTAGCTAATTAAAGATCGAATACTACAGAAGAATCTAGGACACTCGCGGTTCCTGCGGCGCGGGCGGTGGACACCCAAAGAGAAGGAACCCTCACAGGATCATAGCTGAAGTGAGATCCCCGAAGATACTGCCAGGTATTGGAGAACCTGCCGCCCTCTAACGCAACCATGTAGCGATGGACATGCTCGTCCTCCTCCCTGACACGACGACGTACCACCTCCGGCGGGGCCGGGTCCCTCCGCACCAAAACTGGCCCACGCGAACGCCACCAAACGAGATCAGGGTCGACGACGGGACCCGGGGCCGGGTTCCTCAAGCGGCGCCCCTCCAGGCAGCACCTCCCAGTGCCAGCCCGGCGGAGCCCAGTCCCGGACATGGGTCGGCTGGACGTCGTCGCGGACGGGTCGACGACGAGGATGCGGGCCGGGCATCGTCGAGAACAAATACTAGCTATATGGCCGCAAAAAGTAGTATTTTTTAATGATTGGATTTTGATAACTAAAATTTCTAACATTTCTACTATTTCAAAAATCTATATAGTATTTCATACTAATTAAGCATCTAACACTAAAAACAAAAAACACAACTTCTATACATCCATTAAAAAACTGAAAAACAACATTATATAAAAATTCCATACTAATTAAACACTAATTATATACTAATAATAATAATCTAAATTATATACTAATTAAACATAAAAAATTTCCATACTAATTAAACACTAATTTCCATATAATTTTTTGATAATTAAAACAATAATAATCTAAATAATCTAAACTAATTAAACATACAAAATACGTATATACTAATATATACATGCATTAATTCATACATATGTGTGTGTGTGTGTTCCATATAAAAATTTTGATAACTAAAACAACAATAATCTAAATAATCTAAATTATATACTAATTCATGCTTGTGTGTGTGTGTGTTTTGATAACTAAAACAATAATAATCTAAATAATCTAAATTATATACTAATTCATGCTTGTGTGTGTGTGTGTGCTCGGGGCCGGGAGGGGCGGCGCCCATGGTGGCCGCCGGGGGCGAGGGAGAGAGGTTAGAGGGGGAGAGCTCACAGCGGGCGACGGCGACGGCGAGGCGACGGCGACGGGGAGGGGCGGCGACGGGGACGGGGGCGGCGACGGAGACGAGGCGGCGACGGGGACGGGGCGACGGGGACGGGGCGGGCCCGGGGCGGCGACGGAGACGGGCGGCGACGGGGACGGGGCGGCGACGGAGACGAGGGCGGCGACGGGGACGGGCGGCGACGGAGACGACGGAAACAGAGGATGAATGAAAATTTCGTAAGTCGAGTATATATAGAAGGCACCTTTAGTACCGGTTGGAGCCACCAACCGGTACTAAAGGCCTGTTTTGGCCAGGCCAAGCGGCGGGAAGCGACCCCCTTTAGTACCGGGTGGTGGCACAAACCGGTACTAAAGGACCCCCCTTTAGTACCGGTTTGTGCCACGACCCGGTACTAAAGGGGTCGCGCTGCCACCCCTAAAGTTTAGTCCCACCTCGCCGGGCGAAGGGCAGCCGCACTGGTTTATAAACCCAGCCACGGCTACCACTTCGAACTCCTCTATATAGCTAGCAGGCTTGTGGGCCTAAACTCTGCGCGCTGCCCTGTGAGTCTGCTGGGCCTTTAAGGCCTGTAATTACACACCTGTGGCCTATCAGGCCCACAGGGCAGCGCCCCAATTTTTTTATAGTTTTTTTCTTTTCTGCTTTTCTTCTATTTATTTTTGCGTAGTTTTTTGTATAGTTTTTTATTTTCTGTTATATTTATTTTCTTCTATTTATTTGTGAGTAGTTTTTCATCTAGTTTGCCAAAATTCAACATTTTCAGAGTTCATTTTGTAGTGATTTTCAATTTCACGGTCATTTTGTAAACGATTGAAAAATAGCAAATATAATTTTTTATTTTCTGCTTTATTTTTTCTTCTATTTATTTCTGAGTAGTTTTTTCTTTTCTGCTATATTTATTTTCTTCTATTTATTTTTGAGTAGTTTTTTATATAGTTTTTTTCTTTTCAGCTATAGTTTTTCTTTCTTTTCTGCTATTTTTTCTGTTAGTGCCCATAGTTTTCAAATTTGAATAGTTTAAATTTTGAATTATTTGAAATTAGTGTGAATTTGTTTGCACATAAAATTTCTTCGCGTTTCAAATGCCAAAACACATAACTACCCTAACTATTACAGAGATTCCCCTCTCGGTGCGAAACACAGAAGAAAGTGATGATAGCTAGTGAAGCCGATCACATCCCAGATCTTTGGGTGTGAAACTTTTTCTTCGCGTGTGTCCCTTTGCGCTGTAACCATGGAAAATCTTCATCATTTAACGGGATGCTCGGGTCAATATTCACTGTGAATGGAGCAATTTCATCAAACTTTTCATAATCTTCTGACTTGTCTGTCTTGTCATCCACTCCCACGATGTTTCTCTTCCCAAAAAGAACTATGTGCCGCTTTGGCTCATCGTACGATGCATTCGCTTCCTTATCTTTTCTTTTTCTTGGCTTGGTAGACATGTCCTTCACATAGAAAACCTGTGCCACATCATTGGCTAGGACGAATGGTTCGTCTGCATACGCAAGATTGTTGAGATCCACTGTTGTCATTCCGTACTGCGGGTCTTCCGTTACCCCGCCTCGTGTCATATTGACCCATTTGCACCGAAACAAAGGGACCTTTAAACCACGTCGATAGTCAAGTTCCCATATGTCCTGTATATAACCATAATATGTTTCCTTTCCCGTCTTGGTTTCTGCATCAAAGCGGACACCACTGTTTTGGTTGGTGCTCTTCTTATCTTGGGCGATCGTGTAAAATGTATTACCATTTATCTCGTACCCTTTGAAAGTCATTATATTCGAAGATGGTAACTGGGACAACAAGTACAGGTCATCTTCAATAGAGGTGTCATGCATGGTACGTGTCTGCAACCAGCTGGCGAAACTCCTGGTTTGTTCACGTGTAATCCAGTCATCAGACCGCTCCGGGTGTTTGGAGCGTAGAAAATTCTTGTGTTCATCCATATATGGAGCCACCAAGGCAGAATTCTGTAGAACTGTGTAGTGTGCTTCAATGAGAGAATGTCCGTCCATACATATTATTTGTTCCCCTCCTAGCGTGCCTTTTCCATCCAGTCTGCCCTTATGTCGCGATTCAGGAACACCAATCGGCTTAAGGTCAGGAATAAAGTCAATACAAAACTCAATGACCTCCTCATTTTGATGGCCCTTGGAGATGCTTCCTTCTGGCCTAGCACGGTTATGAACATATTTCTTTAAGACTCCCATGAACCTCTCAAAGGGGAACATATTGTGTAGAAATATAGGACCCAAAACATTAATCTCTTCGCATAGGTGAACTAGGACGTGCGTCATGATGTTGAAGAAGGATGGTGGGAACACCAACTCGAAACTGACAAGACATTGCACCAAATCATTCTATAACCTTGGTATGATTTCTGGATCGATTACCTTCTGAGAGATTGCATTGAGAAATGCACATAGCTTCACAATGGCTAATCGAACGTTTTCCGATAGAAGCCCCCTCAATGCAACCGGAAGCAGTTGCGTCATAATCACGTGGCAGTCATGAGACTTTAGGTTCTGGAACTTTTTCTCTGCCATGTTTATTATTCCCTTTATATTCGACGAGAAGCCAGACGGTACCTTAATACTGAGCAGGCATTCAAAGAAGATTTCCTTCTCTTCTTTGGTAAGAGCGTAGCTTGCATGACCCTGATGTATGCCGTCTTCTCCGTGCATACGTTGCTGGTCCTCCCGTGCCTCAGGTGTATCTTTTGTCTTCCCATACACGCCCAAGAAGCCAAGCAGGGTCACGCAAAGATTCTTCGTCATGTGCATCACGTCGATTGCGGAGCGGACCTCTAGGTCTTTCCAATATGGCAGGTCCCAAAATATAGATTTCTTCTTCCACATGGGTGCGCGTCCGTCAGCGTCCTTTGGAACAGGTTGTCTGCCAGGACCCTTTCCAAATATCACCTTCAAATCCTTGACCATATCATGTACATCAGCACCAGTACGGTGGCGAGGCTTCGTCCGGTGATCCGCCTCACCTTTGAAATGCTTGCCTTTCTTTCTTACGGGATGCCTGCTCGGAAGAAATCGACGATGTCCCAGGTACACATTCTTCTTACAACTATTCAAATATATACTGTCGGTATCATCCAAACAGTGCGTGCATTCATGGTATCCCTTGTTTGTCTGTCCTGAAAGGTTACTGAGAGCAGGCCAATCATTGATGGTCACGAACAGCAATGCCTTTAGGTCAAATTCTTCCTGTTTGTGCTCATCCCATGCACGTACACCTGTTCCATTCCACAGTTGTAAGAGTTCTTCAACTAATGGCCTTAGGTACACATCAATGTCATTGCCGGGTTGTTTAGGGCCTTGGATGAGCACAGGCATCATAATGAACTTCCGCTTCATGCACAACCAAGGAGGAAGGTTATACAAACGTAGAGTCACAGGCCAGGTGCTATGGTTGCTGCTCTGCTCCCCAAAAGGATTAATGCCATCTGCGCTTAGACCAAACCATATGCTCCTTGCGTCATCTGCAAACTCCTTCCCGTACTTTCTTTCGATTTTTCTCCACTGCGACCCGTCAGCGGGTACTCTCAACTTTCCGTCTTTCTTACGGTCTTCTCTGTGCCATCGCATCGCCTTGGCATGCTCTTTGTTTTGGAACAAACGTTTCAACCGTGGTATTATAGGAGAATACCACATCACCTTGGCAGGAATCTTCTTCCTGGGGCGCTCGCCCTCGACATCACCATGCTCATCGCGGCTGATCTTATAGCACAATGCACCACATACTGGGCAAGCATTCAAATCCTCGTACTCACCGCGGTAGAGGATGCAATCATTAGGGCATGCATGTATCTTCTGCACCTCTAACCCTAGAGGGCAGACAACCTTCTTTGCTTCGTACGTACTCTCGGGCAATTCGTTGTCCTTTGGAAGCATATCCTTTATCATTACCAGCAACTTTCCAAATCCCTTGTCAGATACACCATTCTCTGCCTTCCATTGCAGCAATTCCAGTGTGGTGCCCAGCTTTTTCTTGTCACCTACGCAATTTGGGTACAACAATTTTTTGTGATCCTCTAAAATGCGCTGCAGCTTCTTCTTCTCCAAATCACTTGCGCAGTTTCTCTTTGCATCGGCAATGGCCCGACCTAGATCATCAACGGGCTCATCTGATGCCTCTTCTTCAGCTTCTTCCCGCATTGCCGGCTCAGCTTCTTCCCGCATTACCGGCTCAGCTTCTTCCCCCATTGTTGTATCATCATATTCAGGGAACCCATGGCCAGGATAGCTGTTGTCGTCCTCTTCTTCTTCATTGTCTTCCATCATAACCCCTCTTTTTTCATGCTTGGTCCAAACATTATAGTGGGGCATGAAACCGGACTCAAACAGGTGGACGTGAATGGTTCTTGATGTAGAGTAATTGCGATCATTCTTACAGCCAGCACATGGACAAGGCATAAAACCATCCGCCCGCTTGTTTGCCTCAGCCGCAAGCAGAAAAGTATGCACGCCCTCAACGAACTGGGGAGAGCATCGGTCATCGTACATCCATTGCCGGCTCATCTTCATTACACAACACCGAATAGACCAAATTAATACAAGTTCATACATAAAGTTCATACAACACTTAAATGCAACAAACAAATAACTCTCTAGCTAAAGCATTTAAATGCAACAACAAATGCGATCAAGATTGCAACTAAGGTAACAATTGATCCAACAGCATAATGATACCAAGCCTCACTATCGATGGCATATTTTCTAATCTTTCTAATCTTCAAGCGCATTTTCTCCATCTTGATCTTGTGATCATCGATGACATCGGCAACATGCAACTCCAATTCCATCTTCTCCCCCTCAATTCTTTTTAATTTTTCTTTCAAGTACTCGTTTTCTCTTTCAACTAAATTTAACCTCTCGACAATAGGGTCGGTTGGAATTTCCGGTTCACATACCTCCTAGATAAAAATATCTATGTCAACTTGATGGGCATAATTATTTGTCATAAACACAAAATGCAACAAATAGTTTTAAAAGAGAATATACCACATCCGAATCATAACAAGGACGAGGGCCGACGGGGACGGATATCAAAACCGTGGCACTATGTATAACAAACAACGTACGGGTAAGATAATTATTATACGAGTAACTATATATCCAAATCACACAAACATCATTTTTTATATAAAATTTCATGAACAAGAGGCTCACCACAAGGTGGTGCCGGCGACGGGACGGTGCGGGCGATCGACGGTGGTTACGAGGGAGATTTAGAAGGCACTAAGTAAACCACACCTACATATGCAAACTAAGTGTTATTTTGACCTCAAATTGCATATAAATCAAATACTACCACATATAATTCCTCCCAAATTACTAAAACCCACAATTAATCACTATATAAACCAATGCAAGAGCTAATCTAGCAATGAGAGATGAAAGGACAAAGTTGCTAACCTTGGTGATCATTTGAATGGATGAGGGCCTGCAAATCTTGACAAATTTGGGGCAAATTTTGTGATGAACTCGAGAGGAAGAAGGGAAGAACAAAAGAGAGGGAGAGGGGAAAGGGGGGAGAACGGAGCGCGGGTGGACGAAGGATTTATATAGGACGACCTTTAGTACCGGTTCGTGCCACGAACCGGTACAAAGGTGCTGGAAGGGCCCCACTCTGACAACATCCTGCCACCACTCTCATTAGTACCGGTTCGTGGCACGAACCGGTGCTAAAGGTTTGCCACGAACCGGTACTAAAGAGCTCCTCCCGGCTAGCCGTTGGAACCGGCACTAATGGACACATTAGTGCCGGTTCTGTTACAAACCGGGACTAATGTGTCTCACATTTGACCCTTTTTCTACTAGTGTCCGGTCAATAACCAATAGCGGGATCTGAATACCCATGTTGGCTCCCACATGTTCCACGATGATCTCATCGGATGAACCACGATGTCAAGGACTCAATCAATCCCGTACACAATTCCCTTTGTCTAGCGGTATTGTACTTGCCCGAGATTCGATCGTCGGTATGCCGATACCTTGTTCAATCTCGTTACCGGCAAGTCTCTTTACTCGTTCTGTAACACATCATCCCGTGATCAACCCCTTGGTCACATTGTGCACATTATGATGATGTCCTACCGAGTGGCCCCAGAGATACCTTTCCGTCACACGGAGTGACAAATCCCAGTCTCGATTCGTGCCAACCCAACAGACACTTTCGGAGATACCTGTAGTGCACCTTTATAGCCACCCAGTTACGTTGTGACGTTTGGTACACCCAAAGCATTCCTACGGTATCCGGGAGTTGCACAATCTCACGGTCTAAGGAAAAGATACTTGACATTAGAAAAGCTTTAGCATACGAACTACACGATCTCTGTGCTAGGCTTAGGATTGGGTCTTGTCCATCACATCATTCTCCTAATGATGTGATCCCGTTATCAATGACATCCAATGTCCATGGTCAGGAAACCGTAACCATCTGTTGATCAACGAGCTAGTCAACTAGAGGCTTACTAGGGACAGGGTGTTGTCTATGTACCCACACATGTATCTGAGTTTCCTATCAATACAATTATAGCATGGATAATAAACGATTATCATGAACAAGGAAATATAATAATAATAACCAATTTATTATTGCCTCTAGGGCATATTTCCAACACTTGTCACTGGCTCGACCAGTGCCCTGACTAGCTATTTGTCTTTTGGTGCTCACGGGATGGTGGTTCATGTAAAAAAATATCTTTCCTTATCAGACCGACTTCGACCTTTTGAATACAAGCTAGACACCATATGGAACATGCAACCACATATGACACCACGAAGTTAAAGCAAGCACCTGGGATGGTGGTTCATTGTGAGCGAGGTCATCAACTCCAGAGCTACGTTTACCGTCTCCATCTGCTGACACTGCACCCTTTATAGCGATGTAACGTGCCGTGCATACCCGCAAAGAAAGCTGGCGTGACTTCTCTCTTTTCTTTGCTGCTTCTCTTTCGGCAGACTATGAAATACCCTTGCATAAAAACACAATAGTGAGAGTATGGGTGAAGTGTGTGCAGAACTAGTGCACTGTAAAAGTAGCAGATAGCAGGTGGCTGAAAAATAAATGACAGGAGACATATGATAGCTCTACAACATTGCATGGCAAAAAAAATTAGATTCTACTCCGTATGATTTGTAATATATGAGCACAGGAAATGCAGGTACTCCTCCAGCACACCACCACATGTGGTCATATCTAAGATATCAGTCGACTGAAAATAAATAGGTCAGTTGATTTTTTTAATGAACCGTCCGATCTATAAGGAACGGGCAGATGGCCTTCGTCTACCTCCCGCCAGTCACTGTTGACGATCTTCCTCGAACCGCCAGCGACTACCGGCCCGGACCCCTGCCTCCGCCGCCCCGCCCTCCCCTCGACCTCACAGCACCGCCATGCTTGGCAGCGCCCCCAGGCCATCCCTTTAATCCCGGCCGACCTCCAGATCGGGCGCAAGTAGCTCTAGGCCGCACACGTACCTAAGATAAACACCAAGGCGCTGCTTCCCCGGTGTAATAGGCGTACTAGCGCCTGTTACGTTGGGGAATGCTTTCGTTAATTGGGAATCAACTGAACAGAAATTGAAATTCAGGGGGGCGACAGACCTCTAGCTAAGGTGAAATAGTATATGAGGAGAAACCTTGTGCATCACGAGTTACTAGGAACATCTAGTATCAAGAAGAAGCGGTCAACTAGTGTCTTCTATGGGATGAATACCGTGCAAGCAGAGACGTAAGATATGCACGAATAAGGGAAGAGGAGTACCTTTTTAGGTAACCGGTGTGGTCACCTCCACATGTCGCGTCGATCTTCTTCTTTTTACCAGGGAAACCGATGTTCTGGAGGGTGCAGGCTTGGACGAACCCATGGCCAAATTGTTGATTGTGTTGCCGTGGCCGTATGTCGGCGGAGGGGAAGCAGATCCGAGGCAGCGAAGGACGGCATAGCAGGAACAACTCCGGTGCAGTGGAGGGTGGCAAAGTTGGAGCGGCAGCGGTGAGGCGCAGGACGCCGTGGTTGAACTGGCTCGGGTATGGACGGCTCGGCCTCGGCTTCAACTACTAGCCGTGGAGGGCATTGCGGATGAGGTTGCGGTGGACGGTGACGTCGGGGTATCAGCTCCGGCGTGATGGAGGAGGGCGGCGGTTGATGGGTGGGATGGGGTGGCGGACGGAGGACGCCGGGGTTTCACGGCTGGTGGAGAGGTAGTTTTGGCGCCCACGGAGTACGAATGGGGAATCAGACAGGTGAGGGGAACCATGTTTCGGTCTGGGACGCGCTTGTTTTTGGCTTTTTTGAACAGAAGATGGGACGCGCTTGTTTGAAATTTGGGGAAAGTACAAACTTTGCCCCCCTCTTAAATTTCGGACCTACTGCGGGTCGGGGGTAGGATGGTAATCCCGGGTGTCCCAAATAGTGGATGGGAGCGATTTTGGCCGCGCACATGTGTGCTTAGGCGGCCATTGTGTATGAATGTTTTTCGGAGGCGGTTGCGTGGCGTCTAGATGAAGCTACAAACCTACCCCGGTTTAGACCTTTGGACGTCGGGCCGGTAGGTTTCACGGGTCGGAGTTACTAGAAAAGTAATTTCCTTGTACTACCAAACATTGGTCTCACGCGGTTTCGGGCGGGTAGAGGCTCTTTTGGCGCTTCATTCGAAATTTTGAAACACAAGCATTCACGTTTAGAGTACTCTTGAACTATGAGGATTGACCTAAATAGACAATGTTATATTTGACCTTGTATGTTTGAAAACCTCATTAAATTATCTGCTTCTTTTTGAAATTTTGACACTTGAAAATCTTATAACTACGATTATTTTGGAATGGAGGAGCTAAATTTGAATCTATTTTGTACACGACTACATATGCTATTATGTACAAAATCAGAGCAAAGATTGGTGCCCCCATAATTTAGGTATGGTTTACAAATGCCATGATATCAAATTCAAATAATTGAATGGACTTCATGTTGAATTCGATTTTTTAAACCACCTTAAGTTGAATTCAAATGTATGTTAGTTCATAGGTAGCTATTTATAATGTTCATTGTGTAACTTTCGTATGTATAATGTGCTTTACACACACAACATGAACTATACTCACGTTTATATTCGATTGCTAAAGTGATGCATTGTCTGGAATTCAAAATACTAACTATGTGGATCAATTGTGTCGAATAATAACATAGACATGCTCAAATTCGATAGAATCTAGATGTCTGATGGATCAATGACGGCTCCTTACACAAATTGAAAATATCATGATCCCATCCTAATATTTGGATACAATTTATATCTTTAATCAATGTGTACAACAGTCTTTTATGTGTAGTTTCACTCTCCATCGGTGGTCTCTCACACATGCTCACACACTCTATCCTGAGGTGTCTTTCTCGCACACATGCTCTAGATATTACCCTCCCTCCCTCTCGTAACCATTTACAACTGTTTTCACTAACCTTTATCACAAGCACTCTTCCTATCGCAAACATACACACGCACAATCCCCATCGACCCTTTCTATATACATGGACCTGCCTACGTGTCTCATGTACGCACATTATCTTTAGGCCTGTCTCTCACGCATTGTCTCACACCTTTCTTCCTAATCGACGAGTATGATTCTAGCAGAGCATTCTGTAGGATGCCCCTTAAAGTTAGGTTGGATGAATAGTAATATCAGAGATAAAGGGTTTACCTTAGTCCGAGAACCTAGGGTTACAAATCCTAGCCGGCTTTGTCAGTGGACACATAGTCCTTCACAATTCTGCTATCTTTGTCTTGTACGACTAGTCATCCATGGGTCTTCCTAAATGCGTCACGGGCCAACCAATGTGGCGCAGGACGGAACCGAATGAAGGGCCTCACCTCAACCCACTGGACCTCAAGCGGTGACACACCCTCTGCCCCCATGTCTCATTATCTTCTCACACCCACACATACCAACACAAACACCACACACACAGAAAATTTCTCCTGGTGCCTCTATTCCCTCCCCCCTTGCATATACACACTCAAGGGAATGGAATCTCTCGTCGTGACATCATATTCGTCTCTCTCTCTAGACCACTCTCATTTCTCATGCTATCTCCCCCCGTCGGCCCCTCTATCCATGCCTCTCTCGAATACGTAATACACACACATACCTCTCTAGGCCCCGCCAAATGCATCAACTACACATTCACACATGTTACATCACGTTCCCCATTGATCTAAAAAGCCCTCTCTTCACGTTTATTTCGCATACAACATTCCTTTTGAATAAAGTGTGGCCAAAAAATTATTTTAGAGTTTCTACATATATACAACATTACAAAGTTATATGGAGGAGTACGAACGCTAATTTGCATTGCATGGTGCCCACAATGATATTTATTCCGCACTGTGAATTTGTATATTTTTATACTATATACAAAGTTAGTAATAATAAAGAGAAACGAAGAGCATCTCTCTCTCCATCGCATACCCCCCTATACGCCCCTTTCACGTATGCACACAAAACTATCTCCAGGTCCTCTAAAAGTAAGCCCCCAGAAAATTCGCGCATGTTTCATCTTTCTCTCGCGATATATGCAATGACGATCATTGTATTTGAAGCGAAAGCACGATACGCACATTGGACTTCAGAATCCACTCATTACGGTCACCATTTACGTTTAGTGGTTATTATACAGTCACGGGCTCACCGTACAACTCTGTATTTGCTCATGACATGACTAGTTGACCAGTTAAACGCTCCACGTGGCACCTCTAGTGTTGCATCACATTATCTCACTACCATCGTGCCCACCTATCGACTTGTATCTACTCTAAATCTACACTCTTATAAAATACATAAAATATACAATCTTATAAAAAACAGAGTTGGTTATGATGGTGTGACTGCCATCCTGCAATATAGGCCGTCCGATTTATATCTGACAGATTGGAAAGAAACTATGGCAATTTTGCAAAAAGGTACCCACACACCTCTCCACATTTGCAAATAAGGCCTTCCCTCGTTCATCCTTTTCTCTCACAAGATAAACAAGTCATACAAATGCATCTTGATGTTACGTGCAACGCATGGGCATCTTGCTAGTAAGAATGAAAACAAACGGAAAAAAAATA
This sequence comes from Triticum aestivum, assembly GCF_018294505.1. Classification (NCBI taxonomy): domain Eukaryota; kingdom Viridiplantae; phylum Streptophyta; class Magnoliopsida; order Poales; family Poaceae; genus Triticum; species Triticum aestivum. The sequence goes on along the minus strand of NC_057807.1, from coordinate 622,020,212 downwards.
TTTGGACGGTGGTTCGAAGTCATGACCGCAGGCACAACGGACAAGGTGGCCTTGTATTGGTATGCTGAGCCATCTGTTTTAACACACAGGAGCTGGTGTGGTGATTATACACACACGCACGCAAGCACACGAACTGCATCCACGCAACACTCACACAAACACATGCACCCACGCACGCACGCAACACTCACACGTACACACGCAGCCACGCATGCACGCAACACACACACGCACACACGCACGCATGCATGCACACACCAGTACACCACACGACCAACACACACTCTCACGCTCAAGTGCTCAACCTACACATGCATGCGCACACATCATGCCCTGACAGACACATACACAACCAGGTGATTCCCGCGCACGGGTTGGAGCCTTGTCGCGCCTGCGTAAATTTGTGTTTATCTGACCTTTTCCCTATGCGAACTGATAGGTGGGACCCACAAGGAACGTAGTCAATTTAACTAGTCAACATGGCGCCACGAAGACTATTTGGCCGGTCAACAGAGTGCAATCCGATGCTGAACCGTGAGCAAGTGACCGTATAATCACCGCAAAACGTATATAGTGACCGTAATCAACTTATTCTGAAGTTCGGTGACCGTATTACGCTTTTCTCTCTGTAGGCCCTCCAAAACTACATCTCTACACGTTCTCGCATGTTACAACACTACTACTACACTCTAACACAATAAATCATATGTGTTTTTAGTTTTACTAGATATCACATTGTTACTTATAATTATTCAGTTTGCATACATTAAAATTGCCTTTGAAATGTATGGCCAGTATCATCTACCACGCGGGAAAAATCCCGGCCTTTCCTGTTTAATCGGGTTTGTATCGATGGATCGTGCGAAACAACAAAACTATAGTACTATACAGTACAAGTGACAGTTCACTGGGCCGTCGTGTCGTCTACTCCTCCGTTGTAAGAGAGTGGAGCGCTCGCTTTCATAAATCTTCTAGTCCCTTTCGCCGACATGTGGGACATCAAGCTACCGGGTCCACTTTCCATACCGGAATACAGTGCAGAGCAGCCGGGGTGAAGCACCCCAGTCATGGCGCCGGCGTAGTAATGAGCAATGAGGCGTCAAATCACAAAGCTGCACCTTTCCCGCAGTTAAGTTGGAGGGACGAAGTAATAATGCTAAAAAAAGAAGTTGGAGGGACAAATCAACCATCATTTCACTCGTTGCTGAATCCGCTTCTCCCTCATCTTCTTCAACTTAACCACGTGTTGCTTCTGCCGTTGTTCTGCCTCATGTGGGACGCGGATCGGCTTGGTAAAGCACTGACACGTGGGACTTCATGTTAGCAAACCGTCAGGACAACGTCCTCCGAAAATAAGAAACTTCCCCCGCCATCCGCGCGGCAAAATCACCTCCTTTTTACTAATCTTGATTCTATAATTTTTTAGATCAATATAATTGAGATTTGTATAGATAGCAAACAGGAGCAAAACCAAGTGGTACAGTTAAGGGCATCCACAATGTGTAGCCAAATGTGAAAATAGCTTTTGGCATCGTGGGAACCATTGTGGACGGTGTTGCCAAAGCCAAAAAGATGGAACCGAAGCTCCCTGATTGATTGATTGAAGGAATAGAAAAATGCAACGTCTCTCCTCTTTCTCCCATGCTTGGACGCATGTAGTACAGTATAGAGCACATAGTCTACTCCCCTGTCCCTTCTATCACAAATCACAAAGCAGTGATGCGTCAAATCACAAAAGCACGGATGAAGCAACCATCATTTCACTCTTCGCTGACTCCGCTTCTCCATCGTCTTCCTCGAGAAACCATCTCACCGCACTAGTACTCATAGTAGTACTAGTCCTTTGGTTCAATGGGCTTCCTGGATGAAAATAAGGCGGTTGTCTCGGCTTGCAGGCGGCACTTGCGAACAACTTACCGTGGTCTCCCTCAATGGTGTTCTCCGTCGAACGCACTTCGCCAAACCACAAAAAAAAAGATATCGTCAACGTCACCGCAATGGGGAAGGAAGTCAAATATAGTTACTACCTCCATTTTTTTGTACACAAGGCCAGTATATCAAAATTACAATTTGCAAAGGGTCACTAACACTAATCGAGGCAAAATTGATGGGGTTAGCAACCAAGGACATTAATATCCCCTGCATGCATGCAGAAGTGAGAAGGTTGGTTTGCATGGCGCTGCATTAATCAAGCGATGAGGAGTGAGACGGTTAGCTCTTTGGTTTTTGGAGAAAAAAATATGCATTAATTGACACGTGAAACGAGGATTTGTATCAATTAAATCTCGCGAAGAAAAACCCCGCCTTTCTTTTTTAACACTAGTCCTCCTAGTACGTACGTACTTATCCTGTTTGGGTCTAGGCCTTGCATTGCCAAACTTTGCCACACATTTTTGCCAAGCTTGCCTAAAGTTTTCAAAATGAGAAGGAGGTACACTTGCGCACGGCTGTCGCGGTCGCACCGCACCCTCACACGGTCGCTCCTGCACGCCGCGGTCGCACCGCACCCTCACACAGTCGCTCCTGCACGCCGCAAACCCAACCAAGGGAATGCACCCTCACTGACACGTGCTGTCACATGTGAACAAACCTATCGCTAACACATAATTTTCGTTCATAGAGTATGTTTATCCAACCGCATGTTGGGGAGTATCCGTACGACCCGTGCGGTGGTCTGTTAGGGAAGAAGAAGATCTGAGGAAGAAGGAAAGAAGGGTTAGGAGACGTAGGATATTCATCCAACTGCCTGAAATGGTAGACTGACCCAAGTTAGGCGACTTGCATAACAAATATAAGTTTTTACACAGCAAAAGATCCATAAAAACAACAACATAAAGAAAAACTATCACTGCTCATGGAAAGAGACGGCCTCATCGTCTTTGGCTGTCGGCGCGAACCAGCCGTAGCTGCCGACGTGTGTGTCCGCACCGTGGTTGTCCTCGGCCTCCAGCTACTCGTTCAAGCGGAGCGTGCGGGCGCTCTGCACGGACGAGAGCACAGACCGGTTCAAGTCGAGGACGTCCGGTTCCGCCTGCAGGAGGGCCTCGATGGCAGTGGCATCCGCGTGCTCCGCGTCGAGTCGAGCCTCCGCCGCCCGGTTCAAGTCCAGGACGTCCGGTTCCGCCTGTAGGAGGGCGTCGATGAGAGCGGCATCCGTGTGCTCTGCGTCGAGTCGAGCCTCTGCCGCCCGGTTCAAGTCCAGGACGTCCGGTTCCGCCTGCAGGAGGGCCTCGATGGCAGCGGCATCCGCGCGCTTGTCACATCCCTAGTCCTGGGATGCAGTAGGCTAGCCCTTCATGTGTGCATCATGTTTAACTTTCAAATGAATTTGAAATGGGGACTGTTCAAACCCTAGCACCTAATGAATTCTACTAGGTTCAACTAAAAAATATTTTCAATAAACCCAAAATGCTCCTTAGAAAAGTTCATGATTTTTGTTAAAGGTGAAAACCTCTGCCAAAAATGATGCACATATTTCTAGGCCATTCTAGATTTTTGAATTAAATCTTATTGTATTTGACTTTGGGCATTTAAATTCTATAAATAATTTAAATGTTCAAATAATGTTGGAACTATTTTTGGGCCATTGAAATAATTCAGCAAGTGTCCATGAATATTTTCAGGATTTTAGGAAATGCCTTGGTATTTTTCCTAAGCTCAAAATAGAGGCAAATAATTAGAAAACAAAAACAAATTAGAAAACAGAAGAGATGGAGAGCTTACCTGGCGCTCACCTGGCAGCCCAGCCAGCCCACCTGGCAGCCCACTGGCCGGCCCAGCACTATGCTGGCCCGTGCCAGCCACCTGCTTCCTCTCGCCAGGCAGGCAGAGAGGAGCGCGCGGGCGCGCGCGCGGGCGCCACGCCACCAGGCTGTCTGCCTGCGTCGCCTGGCCACCGCGACGCCTCGCGTCTTCTCCTCGGCGCCACCCCGCAGCCCCCCTGGCCCCTCTCACTCTCTCCCGTGCTCCTCCCCTCCTCTGGCTCTCTCCCTCGCGCCACCCGAGCGGGTTCGTCGCCGCCGTTCGCCACCACCGCGGCCACCGCCTCCACCTCGCCTCGCCGAAGTGCTTAGAAGCTCCGCCTCGACCCCCTCTTCCTCCCCACCGAGCCACGCCCTGCCGAAAGCCCTGCAACGCCGTCCTCGACACCATCTTCGTCCTCTGCACCGACGGCCGCCGTTGCTTGATTCGCCGCCCACAGAGCGTCCCCGGCCTCGCCCGACGCTCGTTGGACTCGCGGTGAGCCGCTGAACCGTTCCCCTCTTCTTCCCATGCCGTTTGGCCGCTCTAGCCGTTGTTTCCGCCGGACCCGAGATCTCACCGCCGCCAGTCATGTCGCCGCCGTGGCCACCGTCACCTATAGCCGCAACCGAGCGCTTCACCACACTCGCCGTGTCCCCAGGAGCCCGCAGCACCGCTCCGCACCTCCTGCCATGCCTCCTTGCGACGACCCCGAGCTCGTCCGAGCTCCGGCAGCCGCCAACGTCATCGCCGGCGTCTTTTCCGATCACCCCGAGCCCAAACACCACCACCACTCAATGCGGCAGCCCCCCAGCTTCATGTAGATGCTTCCCGCGCGCCAAATAGGGCCCTGCAGCGAAATCCCGACTCCCTCCGCCACGGATTTGGTCGCCGGCGGCTAAACGCTGGTGGCTGACATGGCACCATTAGTTTAGGTGCTAATTATGTTTAATTATTACCTGTGTCAATGACATTATGGAACACGATTTGGTAAAGGTAGCGGTGAGAGGCCATGTAGGAGTACATGGTGGGTTGTCTCATTGCAGCCGTCCTCAGGAACTGAGTTCTGTGTTTTTGATCCATGAACAGCTACTACCACACATTGGGTTCCGGTAACTCGGCCCCTCTCGGCTTATTAATCAACTTGATCTCTGTCCAGGAGTTCCAATTAGTTTCTGGTGTTTGTAGGTAGTGCTAGTAGTCTACCAAGTGGCACCCAGTACAGGTGGGCTTGGGACAGACTAGGCACAGTGGCACGGTGTACCAAGTGGCACCCGGATGGTGGGCTTGAGAACCCTGCTCACATCGTTTGGGGCCGTGAGAGACACCCCGACCGGATCTCCTTGCGGATGGAACCCGAATAGGCGATAAACCTGGACGAGAGACTTGTGTGGTTAGTCAGGTCGTGGCCGACACCCTCGCTGGGCTTCCGCTTGAAGGTTGCCGAGTACATGTCGTGTAAACGACGGTAAGTGGTGAGAGCGTGTGTGAAGAAGTACACCCCTGCAGGGTTAACATTATCTATTCGAATAGCCGTGTCCGCGGTAAAGGACTTTTGGGTTGCCTGTATAGTTCATAGACAAGTGAAGTGGATACTCTAAAATATGCAAGATAAGCGTGAGTGCTATGGATGGCGTTCTCGTAGGGAGACGGGAGCGGATCCATAGTGGTGTATTGATATGGTGAATATGTGGACTCGTGTGCGCCACCTCAAAAGAGTTACTTGCAGTCGTAGTTCAGGATAGCCACATAGTCAAAGCTGGCTAGCTGCAGTTAAACCCCACCATCCCCTTTGTTGATAATGATGCATATGTAGTTAGTTCTGATGTAAGTCTTGCTGGGTACATTTGTACTCACGTTGCTTAATTTATGTTTTTGCAGAGAGACTTTAGTCTCGCTAGTAGTTCCGCGTGGACTTCGACGTTTAGCTTGTTACCTCAGCTACGATCTGGTGCCCTCGGCAGGATCTGGTAGATAGTCAGGCCTCTCAGCCTTTTTCATTTGTAGATGTCTGTACTCAGACATGTTAAGCTTCCGCTTGTGCTTTGACTTGTATGCTCTGATTGTTGGGTCATGAGACCCATGATTGTAATATCTCGCTCCTCGGAGCCTATTGAATTAAATACTTGAGTTGTAGAGTCATGTTGTGATGCCTTGTTGTATTTGCACATATCGAGCATATTGTGTGTATGTTACTGAAATGCTTGGTATGTGTGGGATCTGACCATCTAGTTGTTTATCCTTAGTAGCCTCTCTTACCGGGAAATGTCTCCTAGTGTTTCCACTGAGCCATGGTAGCTTGCTACTGCTCCGGAACACTTAGGCTGGCCGGCATGTGTCCTTCTTCGTTCATGTGTCTGTCCCCTCGGGAAAATGTCACGCGATGAATTCCAGAGTCCTGTTAGCCCGCTACAGCCCGGTTCACCGGAGTCCTGCTAGCCCAGTGCTACAGCCTGGATTCACTCGCTGATGACCGACACGTTCGTTGTTGGGTCATGTATGCCTGTCCCTGTAAGTTAGTGCCACTTTGGGTTTACTACTAGCCATGTCAGCCCGGGCTCCTTATCATATGGATGCTAGCGACACTATCATATACGTGTGCCAAAAGACGCAAACGGTCCCGGGCAAAGGTAAGGCGACACCCGTGGGGATACCGTGCGTGAGGCCGCAAAGTGATATGAGGTGTTACATGCTAGATCGATGTGGCATTGAGTCGGGGTCCTGACAGCTTTGGTATTAGAGCTTGACTGCCTGTAGGATTACCAAGCCAAACTGGTCGAAGTTGAGTCTAGAAATTCTTTAGTTATGTAAGGGAATTGATTGTGGGATGGAACGTAAGGCTCTTTTTACTCCTTATCCCTTATGCCTTCTGATCCGAGTCATCTTATCTTTCCTACGGGGTTAAGGAACTAGGCTTTCTCTTCTTTCTATTAGGATCATGTGTTACTAATCAGTAGACCCATAAGATTGTTGGATTTAAGCCTCATCTCAGTTCCTGCTATTTCCGTGTATTCATAGCTGGCCTCAGAATTTCGATACTATGATGATCGAGTGGTTATGCCACCATTTTGTAGCATGTCTAAATTCTTTTGAGCATTTACAGCCGTTATGCTGTCCGAGTCATCCCAGGTTTCTAAACAGTCTGATGCATTTGCAAATCCCTTCCTCCTGTTTCCGTTGTCTCCTTGGGCCAGGTTAACCACACTAAAACTGCTGAGTTGAGGTACTATGTTGCCTCGACATATATGTTGGAGCTAGTATTATGACCCTAGGTGTCTTAGAGGATCGCCAGGTAATCTAGCCATGTTTTGTGTTCCCAGTGTGATGATTCTGGCCATCATTCTCGAAAGCATCCTGTGATGCTACCTAGTAGTAGGTATTCTACTCCTGGGTTTCTGAACCCGAGATTCACCCTACTTATTTCATGTTGATAGTGTTTGCTAGTTCCTTTAGGTTATTAGTAACCTTTGCGATAGTCCTCTAGGCCGTGGTATTTCCTTCTTCCAAATACTATGAACCACTTTATGGCAGAAGTTTGTTGGATCAAAGATCACAACAGGAATATCCTCGATGAGTTCTCCATTATATATTGGGGCTCTGCCAGTTCTACCTTTCTGCATGGGTTATTCGGAAGAAATATGTTGAACTTCATTCGACATGCTAAACCATGCATCCACAACTCAGAAAATCGTATGTTCCTTTGAGTTGTCCCTCTTTAGTTGTCTTCTGACCCTCGTCTATCAATTGATAGTCAAGGGTATGTGTGCATTCGTTCATCGATGCCTATTACTCTTGTGGTCCATCAAGCCATTCTATTCCAGAGTGACTGGGAGAAACAAACTCCAGTACCCTTTTCCATTTCCAGGATTGGGTCAAAGCAGTTGTGTTCCGCAGATCAAGTTGCAATCCAGCTTCTGGTCTGTTCTACCTTGAGGTATTACCATTTTTATATCAGGAATATCATTGGAATTACACACCCTCCTATGAATTCTTGATACAGTGATACTTCTCGCCCTCATTAGTCATTTCTCGGCTCCCGTGTTGTTGCAACCAGAATGCCGACAGATGAACTATGATGTGTGAAATCAATACTCCTAGCAACCCCGTTGCCTGGTAGTTAAAGGACAATAATTTCATTCTTAGCGTGTTGGATCTCGAATCGTCATTCTAAGACTGATTGTGCTACCTAGTCCTTATTTCCGGGTGCACTCCTCGATCAATGAGTCAGGATTGTGTCAAACCCTCGCTCTTTGATCATATCATCTTGACCTGAAAAGCAAGATTGATCTCGAGCTTAGTAACATATCGATGGTTCGTGATTTTCCGAATATCTTCTCGGAAGTGTTACCAGGTTGTCACCTGACCCCTATGTTGAGTTCGTGATCAAGTTGGTTTCTTGTAAACCATCCCCTTCTCCAAGGATCTGTGTTGGATACCCCTGAGCTAGTTGGTCAAGCTAAATAACAACTTGGGGAGTTGGAAGATAAAAGCTTGTCTAACCTAGTTCATTTCCAAAGGGATATCTTGTGTTTGTGTGTTTGTTGTAGAAAGATGATCTCTTCATCGATTGGTCCTCATGATCAGTTGTTGAACCTATTGTCTTATAAAAACTTTGATTTGAGTGTGGGCTATCCTCAAATCAAGTCAGAGCAAACGATGTTCGTAATGTTGTCTTAATCTTGGTTGATCCCTCGAGCATACACCATTACATCCTTTGGTCTGACCAATACTATCACTTGTTCACATAATTGTGGAATTCCATCTTCATGGAAATCTTGATGATTTTTTGTTGAGCCCATCAACATCATTTTATCTTCTCCAAGATCTCGTTGGACCATAAGTTAGTGTTGGAAACTTTTGAAAGCATTTTCTTCATGCTAGCTCATGAAGTATTTGTTTGATGAAAGGAGTGACTTCCTCTTATACACGTGCATTTGGTGAAAGTTGCCGCCGTGAATTTGAGAAAGTTAGTTTTGCTTCCTCTGGAATCATCCCAAGTCAGTCATGCACACGTGCGAAGTATTCTGTGGTCTGGAGGCTTGCAACCTTCATTCCATATGTGTCCCGAGCACACCAAGCCACTGATTGACTTGTTCTAGGTAAAGAAGTCTAAATTAAGTGCACAAGACTTCAATATCCTCGATGATGGTTCCCTACCAGAACTCGGTAGTGTTTTATTGTAAGACTACCATGTGATCATGTTTGTCTAGGACAGCGTGTTCACACGTGTGTAGCAGAACCAGCTCATGTTTTGGAGCTTTTTCTCGTAGTTCATCTCCCGAGAATCTCACAACGTCATCTCGTCGATTTGTGTTGTAAACTTTCATTTTTCTTCCTAGACTTGATGAGTCTGGATTATTCTGACACCAACCAGATCTGAATCTCAGGCAGATATGATGGTTGGAACGTTTCCCAAGAACTATAATAATGGTCTCTCTGTAACCCGGTAAAGTGGATGTCGTGGCCAACACACCCAGCCGGAAGACCTCTTTTTGTAGTATCTTGATTGAGGAAGTTGGCCACCTCCCCATAAGGATTTCGTAGGATCTACTCCCTAGTTGTTCCTGATGGATTTTTGTGTTCCCGAAGTCCGACCTTTTACTTGATGTTCTAGATATCAAACCATAATTATCTATGGATTACGCTAGCACATCAAGGAGAACATTAGAAGCGGAGTGCTAAATGTCTCTCGGTCGATCATCCAGATTTTATTCCCTTGACCCGCTAAGGAGAAATCTGAGAAGCTGTTATCTTCCTATGCATCTGCATCGTCCATCACTATCCATCATGGTAGTATGTTGTGTTGCCAGGATCCTTGACACGGATGTTGGTAAAACCTTGATGAATATGGAAATGCTCAAGTTCTTGAGAGCACACGCAAGCGCTAGGTGTTATCATCGACACTAACTGGGATTGCTCTCAGCTTCCTCGGTTATGCTATAACTTCTCAAACAGTGGACTAACTCTCTACTGTTGAGCTTCTCCTCAGTTACTAAAATCATCCCTTGTGTTGTTTTCAACAAGGTAATCCACATCATCCATTTTAATCCAAGTATGCCATTCTACCGAACCCCTCCAAACGATCGCTTGCGAATTGCCTTAGGCTGGTATAAAGATTTTCAATGATCTCTGAATCAAAGGTAATTCTTTTTGCCATTTAAGGTAATAATCTACGAATCACCCTCCTCTAGGATGTTCCGCTGTGGCATCATGGCAACTCAACTCCTCGCTACATTGACAACCGTTCACCACCCTTTTAAGCATGGAATTGTTGTCTACCTAGTGAACCCTCGTCATTTGTTCCACTCCATCCTTCTAGATGTGTGTTTTGTGTCTCAGCTCGAGTGGTGTTGCTATGCCTCATTCCGCGAGTTGATCCTAAGTTGTTCGATCTTTGAGAAGATCGATCCTTCTAGAGTCTCCTTCTCCTCTCGTTGTCATGTTGGCTGGAGTTCTCAGAGCAGGACGACAAGACAAAGATGGTGATTGAATCAATGTTCATTTGAAGTGCAACCTGGATCGTGAAGATTTCGTTAGTTGTGTTTTCCCCTTCATCTTACCCTACGGCTGAATCTCGGGACGAGATTTTTGCTTAGTGGGGGTGAGTTGTCACATCCCTAGTCCTGGGATGCAGTAGGCTAGCCCTTCATGTGTGCATCATGTTTAACTTTCAAATGAATTTGAAATGGGGACTGTTCAGACCCTAGCACCTAATGAATTCTACTAGGTTCAACTAAAAAATATTTTCAATAAACCCAAAATGCTCCTTAGAAAAGTTCATGATTTTTGTTAAAGGTGAAAACCTCTGCCAAAAATGATGCACATATTTCTAGGCCATTCTGGATTTTTGAATTAAATCTTATTGTATTTGACTTTGGGCATTTAAATTCTATAAATAATTTAAATGTTCAAATAATGTTGGAACTATTTTTGGGCCACTGAAATAATTCAGCAAGTGTCCATGAATATTTTCAGGATTTTAGGAAATGCCTTGGTATTTTTCCTAAGCTCAAAACAGAGGCAAATAATTAGAAAACAAAAACAAATTAGAAAACAAAAGAGAGGGAGAGCTTACCTGGCGCTCACCTGGCAGCCCAGCCAGCCCACCTGGCAGCCCACTGGTCGGCCCAGCACTGTGCTGGCCCGTGCCAGCCACCTGCTTCCTCTCGCCAGGCAGGCAGAGAGGAGCGCGCCGGCGCCACGCCACCAGGCTGTCTGCCTGCGTCGCCTGGCCACCGCGACGCCTCGCGTCTTCTCCTCGGCGCCACCCCGCAGCCCCCCTGGCCCTTCTCACTCTCTCCCGTGCTCCTCCCCTCCTCTGGCTCTCTCCCTCGCACCACCTGAGCGGGTTCGTCGCTGCCGTTCGCCACCACCGCGACCACCGCCTCTGCCTCGCCTCGCCGAAGCGCTCAGAAGCTCCGCCTCGACCCCCTCTTCCTCCCCACTGAGACACGCCCTGCCGGAAGCCCTGCAACACCGTCCTCGATGCCATCTTCGTCCTCTGCACCGACGGTCGCCGTTGCTCGATTCGCCGCCCACAGAGCGTCCCCGGCCTCGCCCCGCGCTCGTTGGACTCGCGGTGAGCCGCTGAACCGTTCCCCTCTTCTTCCCATGCCGTTTGGCCGCTCTAGCCGTTGTTTCCGCCGGACCCGAGAGCTCACCGCCGCCCAGTCATGTCGCCGCCGTGTCCACCGTGACCTATAGCCACAACCGAGGGCTTCACCACACTCACCGTGTCCCCAGGAGCCTGCAGCACCGCTCCGCACCTCCTGCCGTGCCTCCTAGCGACGACCCCGAGCTCGTCCGAGCTCCGGCAACCGCCAACGTCGTCGCCGGCGTCTTTTCCGACCACCCCGAGCCCAAACACCACCACCACTCGATGCGGCAGCCCCCCAGCTTCACGTAGATGCTTTCCGCGCGCCAAATAGGGCCCTGCAGCGAAATCCCGACTCCCTCCGCCGCGGATTTGGTCGCCGGTGGCTAAACGCCGATGGCTGACGTGGCACCATTAGTTTAGGTGCTAATTATGTTTAATTATTACCTGTGTCAATGACATGTGGGTCCCTGAGGATAATTAGGTTAGTCTAATTTTTGTTAAGATTAGTACTAATCTGGGTGGACCCCACGTGTCAGCTTTGACTTTGGTCAAGTCAACGTTGACCGGTCCCACCTGCCATACACCCAAACCAGCCTGAGACACTGACATATGGGTCCCACAGGTGAGGTTTGACCTGGCCGACCCAGTTGACCTGCTGACATCACACCTATGTCATGCTAACGCAGTAACTTATTTTCTGGATTTATTTTTATATAGGAAATTCCAGAAAATACCACAAACTTCTAAAAATCATAGAAAATCAACCGTAACTCCAAATGAAATAATTTATATATGAAAAATGATCAAAAAAATCCAATCTATCCATCTGTACCATTTGCATGCATGTTAGAAAAACTTATGTCTGCTGTTTAGGACAATTCAACTAAATGGCATTTGAATTTCACATATGGAGTTTGGATTTGAACTTAGGGTTCAAACCAACTTCATTTAACTTTATTGCTAGCTGCATTAGCTCAAAACCACAACATATTGCCATGTCACATTCATGCATCATATTGTTGCATTGCATTGATTGTGTTCTCCCTTGTTTGCCGGTATTTGTCCCCTCTCAGTAGACGATGTTCCGACGATGAGTTCGATGACACCGATGAAGAACTATATTATCTTCAGAAGTGCCAGGCAAGCAAAACCCCCTTGTTCATTCTGATAAAATCCCACTCTCTCGCTCTTGCTCTCTTTTACTGCATTAGGACAACAACGATTCATCTGTTACTTGCTGCGGTAGCTGAACCCCTTTATCCTCTGCATGACTTGTCATTCCACAGTAAATAGATGAAACCCACTAGCATGAGTAGGAGTTGTTTGAGCCCTGATGTGCCTACTCATTCATGCTTGTTTGTCATGCCTGCTACTGCTTAGAGTTGAGTCAGGTCTGATTCATCGGGGATGAATTGGAATGTGGTGAACATGTCCTACTGTTGAGAGCTAAGTGTGTGAACACGATTTGGTAAAGGTAGCGGTGAGAGGCCATGTAGGAGTACATGGTGGGTTGTCTCATTGCAGCCGTCCTCAGGAACTGAGTTCTGTGTTTGTGATCCATGAATAGCTACTACCACACATTGGGTTCCGGTAACTCGGCCCCTCTCGGCTTATTAATCAACTTGATCTCTGTCCAGGAGTTGCAATTAGTTTCTGGTGTTTGTAGGTAGTGCTAGTAGTCTACCAAGTGGCACCCGGTACAGGTGGGCTTGGGACAGACTAGGCACAGTGGCACGGTGTACCAAGTGGCACCCGGATGGTGGGCTTGGGAACCCTGCTCACATCGTTTGGGGCCGTGAGCGACACCCCGGCCGGATCTCCTTGCGGATGGAACCCGAATAGGTGATAAACCTGGACGAGAGACTTGTGTGGTTAGTCAGGTCATGGCCGACACCCTCGCTGGGCTTCCGCTTGAAGGTTGCCGAGTACATGTCGTGTAAACATCGGTAAGTGGTGAGAGCGTGTGTGAAGAAGTACACCCCTGCAGGGTTAACATTATCTATTTGAATAGCCATGTCCGCGGTAAAGGACTTTTGGGTTGCCTGTACAGTTCATAGACAAGTGAAGTGGATACTCTAAAATACGCAAGATAAGCGTGAGTGCTATGGATGGCGTTCTCGTAGGGAGACGGGAGCGGATCCATAGTGGTGTATTGATATGGTGAATATGTGGACTCGTGTGCGCCACCTCAAAAGAGTTACTTGCAGTCGTAGTTCAGGATAGCCACATAGTCAAAGCTGGCTTGCTGCAGTTAAACCCCACCATCCCCTTTGTTGATAATGATGCATATGTAGTTAGTTCTGATGTAAGTCTTGCTGGGTACATTTGTACTCACGTTGCTTAATTTATGTTTTTGCAGAGAGACTTCAGTCTCGCTAGTAGTTCCGCGTGGACTTCAACGTTTAGCTTGTTACCTCAGCTACGATCTGGTGCCCTCGGCAGGATCTGGTAGATAGTCAGGCTCTCAGCCTTTTTCATTTGTAGATGTCTGTACTCAGACATGTTAAGCTTCTGCTTGTGCTTTGACTTGTATGCTCTGATTGTTGGGTCATGAGATCCATGATTGTAATATCTCGCTCCTTGGAGCCTATTGAATTAAATACTTGAGTTGTAGAGTCATGTTGTGATGCCTTGTTGTATTTGCACATATCGAGCATATTGTGTGTATGTTACTGAAATGCTTGGTATGTGTGGGATCTGACTATCTAGTTGTTTATCCTTAGTAGCCTCTCTTACTGGGAAATGTCTCCTAGTGTTTCCACTGAGTCATGGTAGCTTGCTACTGCTCTGGAACACTTAGGCTGGCCAACATGTGTCCTTCTTCGTTCCTGTGTCTGTCCCCTCGGGGAAATGTCATGCGATGAATTCCAGAGTCCTGTTAGCCCGCTATAGCCCAGTTCACCGGAGTCCTGCTAGCCCAGTGCTACAGCCTGGATTCACTCGCTGATGACCGACACGTTCGTTGTTGGGTCATGTATGCCTGTCCCTGTAAGTTAGTGCCACTTTGGGTTTACGACTAGCCATGTCAGCCCGGGCTCCTTATCATATGGATGCTAGCGACACTATCATATACGTGTGCCAAAAGACGCAAACGGTCCCGGGTAAAGGTAAGGCGACACCCGTGGGGATACCCTGCGTGAGGCCGCAAAGTGATATGAGGTGTTACATGCTAGATCGATGTGGCATTGAGTCGGGGTCCTGACAGCGCTCCGCCTCAAGTTGAGCCTCCGCCGCCCGGTTCACATCCACGACATCCGGTTCCGCCTGCAGGAGAGCCTCGATGGCAGTGGCATGCATGTGCTCCGTGTTGAGTTGAGCCTCTGCCTCCCAGTCCTCCTTTAGTATCGCCATGTTGAACCGCTGGTCCACCTGCACCATGGGGGACTCGGACGCCGGCACGAAGTCGATGTCCATCATCTCATACCCATCGGGGGCCTTTTGCTCGCGACCTCTGCCATGAACATTGGATCGGCTTCCTCCTCCTCGTAGCTTGGCTCCAGAGAACTCGAGGATTGGCCCGCCGCAAAGCGAGCTTGGGAACGGAGGTCTGTGGCGCCGACCACCGCCGCGATTTCTGTGCGGTGCTCCGGTGTCAGCATCTTGTAGTAAGCGATCTTGCGGCGCACCATGGCTTTCCGGCGAACTAGGGGACGCTTGATGTGGGCTAGGGGATCGAAAGGTGGGGGAATGGGCTGGAGATTTGGTGTGGTTTTAGGGTAGTGGCTGGTGTAGGCCGAGCAGCGAAGGTTCTGGTGTGAATAGTGGTTCCGGTGACGACCGGTCAATCGGTTTTGACTGTACATCGCTCTTGTCGCGTTCGCGTTGCAGCCCGGCATGCTGGACCCTCCACGTTGCTCACCGAATGAAATGCGCTTCATCTTGTGTTTTCGCTCGCTTGTGGGACCGCAGTTGAGAGCAAACCGACGTCCATCCCCCTCCCCGCCCGCGTCATTTATTATACTACCACTCCCTCCGTTTTATGCGGAGTAAATAAAACAGAGGGAGTATTACTACGGATGAGGATCCCCTGACGTGGCCGAACCCATTGAGTAACTGACATGTGGGGCCTAGCAAGCATGGGGTTCGCCAGTAAGTGACCGAAAGGGAGGGTAAGGCAGGGATACCTACGTCAGAGGATCCACTTCCACTACTACTCCCTCCTTCCATTTACTATATAGGGCCTAATGCGTTTTTCGAGGCTAACTTTGACCAAATGTTAGAGTAATAATATATGACATGCAACTTACACAAAGCAAATGGTCAAATTCGTATGTGAAAGGAGTTTCCAATGATATAATTTTCACATTATACATCTCATGTATTATTAATCTTGTCAATTGTCAAATTGGAAACCATCTCGAGTACAAATCTAGGAGTACGTACGAATCTAACAATATTGATTGGCCGTTGTTGAATGTTGATACCTTCTTGATCAAATTAGAGATACTTTGACTACACAGAAAACCTATATGTAAACTAGAAAGGATAGGAGGGAGTATATTGTATGTTCAAAAACGAAACAAACATTGAATACCCTTTATATATGATTTGCGGATGCTATGATCACCGGTTCAAAATTTTGAATCCGCCTTAGGTATCACGTGCCCCCACTCGTTCCCTCTCGATTTCATCTCGGGGTCCGGAGATCTATTGAAAGAGGACTAGGGTGGGTACATGCGAATGATACTCGGCGGAATGTTCAAATGAGGCATGCGGGAGGATGGACTCGACTGGAGGGCGACATGATCGATGGAGAAGAGGGTTGGAGAGGAATGAGAATAAGCAAACGCCACATGATTATACTTGAACGGCTCAAATAAACAATAAGTTGTCTCGCTTGGCCTACATAGTGAAAGGCCTAATGCGCAACGCGGAGCACTGACGCTCGAATATGGCCGGGAAAACAGGGAAACCGACATGTGGGGCACACCCGTCGGGACGATGTAGCGTAGACTAGTCCAATGGAGGAGCTGGCCCACAACCTCCTCGCCGCTGACAACCATTCATGTGGGTTGTTGGGGCCAACAACGGGGCGCAGCTCCAGCACCGCCTCTGGACACGGCGACCGCGGTGAGCGACACGCTCATATCGTCGCTAGACACGGTCGGTTTTAGTGTGCCGAGGGTGGCGTTAGTGCTGTGGCACGACCAACAGTATGTTTGGTTTGTGCCCAAGGTTGCCCCATCAAAGCATTGGGTAGCCAAAATTTTGGTTGAGGTATTGGTTGCCCATGATTTGGCCGACATTGGCAAGAAAAATGAACTAGAGTTGGCTAGAGTTCATTGGCATGCCCAAAAAATGGCAACCATCCAAACAAAGACCAATCTTTGGGTCATGACCAAAATTTTGGTTGAGGTATTGGTTGCCCATGATTTGGCCGACATTGGCAAGAAAAATGAACTAGAGTTGGCTAGAGTTCATTGGCATGCCAAAAAAATGGCAACCATCCAAACAAAGACCAATCTTTGGGTCATGACCAAAATTTTGGTAAGGTGCACTTTGGCCACAATCCAAACACACCCCAACACCTGGCTCGTCGTGGATGCACGGGGCGCCGCGACGCGTCCGCGGAGTGGTGTAGCGCGGCCAACTGCATCCTCTGGACCTGAGACCATGCCGGGTCGTCTTGCTTTTTCAATGACATGCGGGGATCGCATGTGAGCAAAGGGCATCTCCAACGTTGCCACGACCGCAGCTGACTACCCTGGCACACCAAAACCCTTGTCCCTCGCGCCATCATGCGGTGCGTTCCCAGCCGGTCCCAGCTGCCCGCATTCATGCCGTCCATTCGTATGTTGTCGTTAAGAGGCTCGGTGCCCGAGGAACCAACTCCGGCGACTTAATGACGCACCCGGACGCTTGGCCTCACCGGAATGCGCTACTTAAAGCGGCAACGCCCAGCTAACCTCCACACCATAGCGCATCGTCCTCCTACCTGGCACCACATCCGCCATGACCGCAAGTGCGAATGCTCTACGGGAGAGCTTGTCTTCGGGGATGAAGCTCAAGGTCACCGCCCTCGCTCAAGTCACCTCTTGCGACGCAATAGCAGCGTAGCCGGACGCGGACGCGACCGCACAAGCGGTGGCCATGCCGGCGGCCGACGATGGGAGCACCGTCAGCCATGCGTCCTACTTGCCGCCGTCCAACGTCCGGCACCGCTGAGGTCGGGGATTCCTCCGAGGATGAGTAGGGCATGGGAGGTGGCAGGGCATGGTGTGCCAACTGGCCGGTCCGTCTCCCGTGTTCTACTTTTCCTCGCCGGAGACCGCACCTTCACTTCACGGGTCTTGAACCCCGCCCCCGTACATAGATATCGTAGATGGAGGACATCGGTCGCCGCCGTAGAATAGGTTTAGGGTCGGGTTTCTTTTATTTTTCTGTCATATAAAAGTTCGAAATGTAATGAAAATCTGCCGTGTTTGCATTAATCTCGGCCGGTGTATATGAACTTTCACAATAATATACATATTGTAGGAGTACTAGCAAGATGCCCGTGCGTTGCATGGAAGATCAAGATCTTGTGGAGAAAAGGATGAATGAGGGAAAGCCTTATCTTCAAATGTGGAGAGGAGTGCGGGTAAATTGTCATAGTTTCCTTCCTATCCGTTAGATATAGATCGGACGGCCTATATTGCAGGATGACAGGCACACCATCATCACCAACTCTGCTTTTTATTGAACCGAGACAAATCTAACATGCGAAGTAAAATAAACACATAGGGTCTATACATACACAAATTATCTTAGGCACTCCAATAGTACGTCCACTACACATTCACGCATTTCACATCTTTCTACATCTACGGGAACCTACGAAAGGGTTAATGTAAATTGCCTCTCTCTCTCCTCCCCTAATTTTCATGGTGGTGGGCCCCTCCCTCCCCCAATCTACAATCAACAGCTCACACGTTTCACATTACGTTAATTACGTAACTGGGATTATGTAGGTGTAGCATTACTCGTCCTAAAAAACCCAACTAAGCCAACCTCCCAGCATATCGCGCGGGAAAAGACCCGGCCGTGCCGTTTTAGTCGGGATTACCAGATTACTAGCAGTAGTATCGATGGATCGCGCGAAGCAACAATTTTTTTTGAGGGGGCGAAGCACATAGTTTAAAAGGAAAAAAGGCGGTACACTCACAGCACTGCTGTCGCGGTCGCATTGCACCCCACACACGTTCGGTCCTGCACACGGCTCACGCAAACGGAATGCGCTTCGGCTTGCCTCTTCACTGACACGTGGGACTGCACTTGGAGAAACCGACCATGCGCCAAACTCCCCCCGCCCACCGCCGAAAATCCTCCCCCCCCCCACACACAAAAATTCCCCCCAAATCTGATTCAACCGCCCTTTGGCCAACTAGCCAATAATATTCCCCAAACCCCCATCCCTGCCGTCCCCCTCCACTCCATTCGCTCCGCCAAAGCCGCCCTCCCCGCCGCGCCGATACGTCGGTGCCGCGGTTCGTCGAGGGGATGCACGGCGATCCTCTCGCTCCCACAGTACGCTCTCGTAGACTGCCGTCCTCTAGCCGCGCCGCCACCTCTGTCTATGTTCTTGTGGAGGCTCGCGGCGGTTAGCGCCGCCACTGCTGGCGATGTTTGTGTGGAGATGCACGGCGGTCAGCTTCTCCAACGGTACACACATTCTAGACTGAGGCCCCGTTCATGTCGGTGTAGTGCTGAATGTTAGCTGATAGACGCTGTTAATCTCACTGTTTGCCGAAGTAGTTTACTGTCAATATGCTCTGCTTAAGAAGCTTCCTTGCCCTGTTCTGCACTCAATCTGCTTAGCTGAGATGGCATGCCAAGGCCGATTAGTTGCTAAAATATCCTGCCATATATTTATTGTGACGTAGATTGCCATGGTCTAGTAGCCAATCTATTAGGTGAAATAGCTCTACACCGTTTTATACTCGATCTTTGTTGCTGCGATGGCCTTCGATAGTTCGATGGCTGTGTGCTCGGCCTCATTGACTGCTGAAACAGCCTGCCATAATTTAGCACTCAAATCTGTTTGCTGAATTAGCTTTACATATATTTCGTTACTTAGATCTGCTCGTCCAAATATCTTGCCATAGCTTTAGACATCGACCTAGGTATTTTTTTCTGGACTTCATAAAAAAGCATATATGTTTTTCCTGTAATATCTAGTAGAAGAACTAATTTGTATGTCTAACAGATGGACATGACTTGGATAACTTCTGCTCGAAGATTCTCCGCTGCATATGTCGAGGGGGTTGAAAACTTCATGAACTTTATCAGAGCTGAGTACGGTGGTCCGAAATCAGATGTGCTCTGCCCATGTAGCAGTTGTATGAATTCAGTTACAAGACCCCAGTCAACTGTGCAAAATCATCTACACTTGTATGGGATGTCGGTCACATATACTAGGTGGGTTCATCATGGTGAAGCTGTGAACGTCAATGTTATTGACTACGTGGAAGCAGCAGATCACCATCTTGATCTGCCTGATGCTCAGGTGGAAGAGGAGGAGGAGGTGGTGGTGGCGGAGCCAGTGAGTTTGACCAACATTGAAACAATGCTACGAAATGCTCGTGCATTCCGTGAACTTTCACCTGCAGAAGAAAAACGGTGGGCCCGCATGTTGGAACAATGCAACGTTGCTGTCACCCCAGGAAATAAGCTGTCAGTATTCTCAGCTATGGTCACCTTTCTTCAGGTGAAGACATCTGAGCGGATGACCAACAAATCATTCGATGCGATGTTGGCTGCTTTCCGCAAATCTTTCCCAGATGCGTCTGAGCTGCCACACACCTACAGTAAAATGAAGAATTTCCTTCGTGCAGTTGGAATTGGATATGATATGATCCATGTTTGTAAGAATAATTGTGTTCTGTTCCGGAAGGATTATGCCAACTTAAGTGAATGCCCGAAATGCAAATCATCAAGATGGAAAGATGGCGATGCTGTGAAGAGGATTCCTCATAATGTTCTGAGACATTTTCCAATTACACCAAGATTGCAGAGGTTGTTTCATGATGCTGAAACAAGAGAGGATGTACTGTGGCATTCTAGGAACCAGGAGTACAGAGATCAGAATGTAATGAGCCATCCATCTCATGGTAGTGAGTGGAAAAGCTTCAATGATAAACACAAAAAGTTTGCTGCTGACCCGAGAAACATTAGACTTGGCTTAGCTTCAGATGGATTTAACCCATTTGGCCACCAGAGCGCCACATATAGCATGTGGCCAGTGCTTGTTATCCCTTACAACATGCCTCCAAATGTCTGCACCAAAGAATCAAACTACATGATGGCCTTGCTCATCCCAGGTCCAAAAAGTCCTGGAAAGGATTTTGATTTGTTCATGGAGCCTCTTGTGGAGGAACTTCAACAGCTATGGAAGGGTGTTCTCACTCGAGACCTATATAGCAGCCCACCAGCTGATTTCTTTCTGCGTGCTGTTATAATTTGGTGCATCCATGATTATCCGGCTTTGGGCACTATGTCAGGGCGAACGACACATGGTTACAATGCATGTGTTCGCTGTGACAGGAATCCGCTGTCATACGCAATACTTAGCAAGATCTGTTACATTGGACACCGCCGTTTCCTTGCCAAGGACAAGCCGCATCCTAGAAAATACCGAAGACATGTGTTCAATGCAAAGCATGAAAACCGTGATGCGCCAAAGAGGCTCACCGCCGATGAGTTGCAAGTGGAATTAGAGAAGGTCAGGCATATTACACCAGGAAACCATCCTGGTAATGGTAGCGGGAAAAGGAAGCATGGCAGGGCAGAAGAGAGATTATTGTTTACCCGCAGGTCCACTTTGTGGGACTTGGAGTATTGGAAAGATTTGGATCTGCGGCATAATCTTGATGTGATGCACATCGAGAAAAATATATGTGACAGCATTATCGGCACACTTCTTAATATTGAAGGCAAGACGAAAGATACCTTAAAATCTAGGATTGATTTGACACACCTGGGTATCAGAAAGGATTTGCAGGTGCAAGATGAAGGTAAACCACGGGATATGGCACCAGCTGTGTACGTCTTGGACAAGGTAAAAAGAAAAGAATTCTGCGAGGTCCTGTCACGTGTGAGATTCCCACATGGATTTGCTTCCAACCCTGAAAGGAGAGTCAGTGCAGATGGAAACAAGGTACAAGGGTTGAAAACTCATGACTGCCACGTCCTACTTCAAAGGGTTTTACCTGTTATCCTTAGAGGATTGGGCCGCCCTGACTTATACAGAGCAGTTGCAGAGTTGGGACAATTCTTCAGGGAACTCTGCAGTAGAAATATCAGGATAGATGCTTTGGAGCGTCTTAGAGACAAGATACCAACTATCCTATGCGACCTTGAGAAGATATATCCTCCAGCCTTCTTTGATGTGATGGTGCATTTGGCTGTTCATCTACCTGATGAGGCACTACTTAGAGGTCCAGTACAGTATGGCTGGATGTACCCTATTGAAAGGCGGCTAGGCACTTTCAAGGGCTATGTTAGGAACAGAGCTAGACCCGAGGGTTCCATTGCAGAGGCCTACATTGCTACAGAAGCGTTGACATTCTGCTCAAAATACATTGAAACAGCTGATCAGCTTAGCAAAGAGGTGGGTGAAGACAATCCCGGGCTCAATGTTTTCGATTATTCTGTTCGAGTTACAGGGAAGAGTCGACAAGAGGACAAACCTAAAGATTTGGACAAAATGGTTTGGTATGTGTTGAATAACTGTCCTGAGATACTACCTTATATCAAGTAAGTGCAGTACTGCAGCTTATACATCGTAATCTACTAAACTTGCAGCACATTCTTATATATTTAGATGTTTGACGCGATCACTATGTTGTGCAGCATCTACAAAGAGGAGTTACTGCCGCAAAATCCAAGAAACATTGACAAACTGGTTATGGCAGGATTTGCGAAATGGTTCAAGAACCATGTAAGCTTTTGAAGTGCACTGTCAGTTTTTTTAATATATTGAGTACATAAGATGATCAGCTTGTCTATTTTCTAACCATAGGTTAAGAAGATGCGGGAGGATGGGCAGGCAGTTGATGATGCCCTTTACTCACTAGCAATGGGTCCTGATACTCGGGTAAGACATTATGAATCTTGCGTTGTTGGAGATGTGCGCTACAACACCCTTGCACGAGACGAAGGCAGGAAGACACAAAATAGTGCCATCATGAGCATGGATACGTATGACAAAGAGACAACTGAAATGTATGCTAACATAACAGACATTGTTCAGTTGCAGTATATCTCCAGTTTCGAGGATCATCGGTGTGTGGTTCTGTTGTGCTGTCGTTGGTATAACCTGTTTTCCAGGATCGCAAAACCCAGAGCTGATGATTATTTCAAATCCATCAATGTCAAGGCGGCGTACCAGACCAACGAGCCTTTTATTTTGGCAAATCAAGCAACACAGATATTTTTCTTGGAAGACACATTTGCACGTAGCGATGACTGGAGAGTATTGCAAAGGTTTGAGCAGAGGAATTCGTTTAATGAAGTTGCACAACAAGATGATGCTTACACTGCTCCTGATGTACAAGATAACACAGATGTTCCTAATATCTTTGAGAACCATCACGTCAATGACGCCGGCGAAAAGATTGCCTGTCGTGCTGTGGACATACAAGAGTTGATCAAGAAGAAGCCAACGTTCGAGGACGTTGAGGACGAAGAAGAAGATGACACCTGGGGAATTACGATTCAGACTGATACACATGGCGAAGATGTTGACGCTGCTGCTGCGGATGATGATTACATTGCTTTTGTCGTATTTGCCTGTCAGAAGACGTTTTTTATCTACTATGTGAAATTGTGTTTGCTATGACAACTGAAACCTGATGAACATGTTGTTTAGTATTTTGCTGTGAGAACATCACTTGTTATGTATGCTGATTTGTGTTTGGTGATTGTATGACAACTAAAACATGATGACATTGTTGTTTAGTTGTACTCATATTTGGCTGTGAAACTTGAATTTGATGACATAGTTTGTTGTTGGACTGCAATTTGCTCGACGTCTTCGAATGAGAACAAAGCTGACCCGACAGGGCCTCTGCTATTTATTTATTTATGAGCAAAAGGGGATACCCCCTGATTTCCGTTAATAGAAATCATTAGATGTTCACAACACTACGCCCAGCCTGCTACACAGGTTTCATTCATTACTAGTTTCAGCAAAGTGCTCATGTCGTAGCCACTGAATACATCACGAGTGCTACATACACTGCAAATAAAGAGACAATCATCCTACAGAGCACATCGATTTTGCCCATTATCTTCACAAGCTCTTTCATCTCCTCATTGCTGTCAAGGCCGTTCAGCAGCTGTTGCTTGGCCATGATCAGAGGAACTGCATCTTTAACCTTCTGCTCTGCATCTTCCTCTTCTGTCGTTCCTTTAGTTACTTGTCCAACACCCCAACCTGCTGGTATTGGGATTCCTCGGCTAACCAAATAATCAGCGTAGTTGCATTCCCCCACATCAGCAACTTCCCAGAAATACAAATCACACGAATCTTCCCTTTTCTGCACGAATCAAATTGGAAGATCATCAACCAAACTATTAAAAAAATCAGCAACTGAAAGCAGCAGAACAACACTTAAACATATTATTACCCCATGATTCGGGCATTTGTAGAAGACTCGGCCAGGGTTGAGGATTGTGGTTGAGACGCGACGGATGACTCTGCGTGATTTGCAGCAGTGGCACCACACCAACGGCAGTGGGTTGCGATGAGCAATCGGCTGTGGTGCGCGTGCCGGCGGGGGTGTGATGAGACCCACAGGCGATGGTACGGGTGGCGACTTGGCGCATATCTGGTTGTTGCCTGCTGAAGAGCAGATGGACGAGCAGCCAGCGGACATGGTTGTTGTGGCCAGAGCTTCTGATGCTAGGCAGAGTAAGTAGAGAAGAGAGCGAACGTTGGATATGTCAGTTTCATTACTTGCAGAGTAACACAGCACCATATATAGTCATAGTCTAGGTTTGGATTCGAACCAGCTACAGGAGCACGTCTCTCTTTTCTCTAAAACTCGGCAACGTCTCTTTACTAGTACACTAGCTTGTTCTGTACACCTTCCCAAGTCTTTGATTTTCTTTCCTTTTTTTGCGCGCAAGGAATGAGGACAAAATTGAGAGTTCCTAGGACTCGAACCCAAGACCTCTCGGTTGAAAACCAAGGGTGCTAGTCACTTATGTGGCGAACGTTCCTTGTGAGGAGGACGGCAGATGAACGCATTTTCCTCGTAGTTTTCTTCCTATATATAAAAAAGTATGCTACTTGGTGTCCGCTTAGTCAACAAACAATTGTGCCAACCTTGACCATTGGATTGACATTCAACGTCTGTTGCGTTTCTTCAGTCTCTTCTTCCTCGAGCTGCCAAAGCCAAACCAGCACCGGCGGGACCGCCTGCTCCCGCCTCCCACGGCTGGTTGTGATCTTCCCCGGCTCCTGTTCGTTCCCGTCCGAGGCCTCACCATCGTCCTCCGCCTTGGTTCGCTCACCGCGGCGCTGCCCTCCGGTGTTGTCAACATGGTCAACAACCGAGAGGAATAAGGAGATGACTGTACATGGTGAGGATGACAGTAGGGACCCAGCAGCGCGCGCAGTAATTTTGTTTTTTCGGGACGGAGAAGGGTATCAACTGGGTTGTGCGGGACCCGTGGCCCGTCTAGCCCAGGCTTTTATTTCATATGTTTAGCACATGACCAGCCCAGTTTGTTTTTTTCCATTCTGAAAAATGGCTAGCCAGCTATTTTGTTTTTTGCAGAATAACCAACATAGGCCTACTTGCTTTTCTACGCCCTGCTGGGCCGGAAATCTTTCAAGACGAGGAGGGATGCATTTTGCCCAGAAAATGGGCTATAAGTAATAAGAAATGGGCTATAAGTAATAAGAAATGGGCTATAAGTAATAATAAATGGGCTGTAAAATGAAAAAATACAGCAAACAGGCAATTAGTTCCAAAATACTGTTTTCTTTCGGATTTTGATATTTTAAATTTCATTGTTTTTGTGCGGGTAAAATTTCATTGAATTTAAATTAAGGTATATTTAGATTTAAAATTAATTTGAATCTGGCTAGAAATTTCGGGCTGTATGCTGTTTGGGACAGATTTGGAGCTGACTTGTGGGTCTACTAGGTTGACGTGTACTTTGGCTTTGTCAACTTAGTCCACAAATGATTCTAGCAGCAGTGACCGTTGGATGTTAATCCAAAGGCCGTGCTGCTTCTTCAATATGAACAATTCTAGCTCCAGTGACCATACGATGTCCATCCAACGGCCGTAGTGCTTCTTCAACCTCTGGTCTTCTTGCTCCAGCCGCCCAAAGCAGCATCGGTTGTGCCGCATGCTCCTGCCTCCCGTGGCCGGCTGTGCTGCCGCGGAGGCCTCACCGCCCCCTACTATTCCCACCGCTGGCCAGGACCTGCGGTGACGGCAGCCTCACACCGCAGCCAAACCAGTGAACCCTCGTACTCCTCTCCGCACGGGCTTCCACTGCCGCGTCTTCCCCGGCTCCGCGTCGTCCCCTTCCTAGGCCTCGCTGTCGTCCACCGCCGTGGTGCACTCGGCGCGGCCTGGTCAACGTGGTCAAGGAACGACTTCCATCGGACGTGGACTGTACGTGGAAAGGCTGACAGCTGGGTCCACGGCCGCAGCAAGGAAGTGCCTCCTTATTACGTGGAAAATAATGATTCCTCCACCTGACAGCTGGGACCCACCGGACAGGCCAATGTATTTCGTGAAAAAAACATTTCCCCCTGACTGATGGGACCCACCAACTACATCTTCGCACACAAGGAAGTGTGTCCTGGCAAAAAAAAAACAATTTGCCCCCCTGACTGCTAGGACCCACCAGCTACATCTTCGCACGCAAGGACGTGCGTCCGGGCAAAAAAAACAATTCGCCCCCCTGACTACTGGGACGCACCAGCTACATCTTCGCACGCAAGGAAGTGCGTGTGCAAAAAAAATGATTCGCCCCCCTGACTGCTGGGACCCACCAGCTACATCTTCGCACACAAGGAAGTGCGTTCGGGCAAAAAAAATGATTCGCTCCCTGACTGCTGGGACCCACCAGGTACATCTTCGCATGCAAGGAAGTGTGTCTGAAAAAAAATGATTCACCCCCCTGACTGCTGGGACCCACCAGCTACATTTTCGCATGCAAGGAAGTGCCTAACAGTCGGGACCCACCTGGTCAAAGCGTACGTAGGGTTGTCATTCTGGTCGCGAACGTGTATGTACATATATACTGGTCGATGTAGAGGCGCGCACGTAGCATGTACACGTACGTATCACGACCAGGGTGCAAGAAGGAAAATACGGCCACGTATGTGTACATATGGGCGGGGTCTCGAACGCCTACTCGTGCATACGTACGGCCAGGGCTCGTGTACATGGCTGGGCCGGAACGGAAAAATAGCGTCGTCGTCGTGTTCATGGGGAGGCAACCGGCTGGGTCGGAACGGAATGCGTGGTCGTGTTCATCGGGAGGGCTTGGACAGAACAGGCGATGGAAACGAGGCCTGGCGTATCGCAGAACGGAGGAAACGGCCTTGTGTTCGACCGACCACGTTCAAAATGGGATCCTGTTCATCAGGAGGGGTGTGGCGTACCGCAAAATGGAGGAAACGGACCTCCTACGGTCGAAACGAGGGTCCTATTGATCGGGAGGGGTGTGGCATACCGCAAAACGGACGAAACTGACTTGTGTTGGAGCGCTACGGTCGAAATGGGGGTCCTGTTCAATGGGAGGGGTGTGGCGTACCGCAAAACGGGAGTCCACAGGATACTGTTCATCTCCACCGTCGACCTCCTCCAGCCTCCACGGGCTACCGTCGACCTCGTCCAGCCTCCACCCGCGACTGTTCATCCACGGGCTCCTGTTCATCCAGCCTCCACCGCGCGCTACTCCACCGGCTACTGTTCAACCACCCCTCTCCATGGGCTCCTGTTCAACCACCCCTCCATGGGTTACTGTTCATCCACCCCTCCACCGTCTACTGTTCATCCAGCCCTCCACGGGGTCGTCCTGTTCATCCAGCCCTCCACAGGGTCCTATTCATCCAGCCCCAACCGGCTCGATCGGGGTCCTGTTCATCCAGAGGCAATGCCACGGGTCCTGTTCATCCACTCCCACTGCTCACTAGTCATCCAAACCCCCCCGCAACGCTCACTGTTCATCCAGAGAGGCAACATCGATTATCTTCAGTTAGCAGCAGTAGCGAAGGAATCGCTCGATCGGGTTCAGTTAGCAGCCATCGATCGATCGCTCGGGTTCAGTAACATGTAGCCTGCAGTGCAATCGCTCGGGTTCAGTTAGAGCCCAACGCCTCACTCGGGTTCAGTTAGAGCCAACGCCTCGCACACACGCGCGTACGTGTACGAGAGAAATGCGCATCGCTCGGCCCCCGACCACCCACCGTAACTGGGAACTCCCCGAAATTTTCCTCGCCCTCGCTTCTACCACGGTTTTTTCCATCATGGACGGCCCAAAGAATGTCATGCAGCTGCGTCTCCGGCCCGCCCAGGACGAAAAGCCCATTTTCTGTCATGATTTTTTGTCATAGAAGTAGGAGCCCACCATATCTATGATGATACCGGGTTTTGTCACAATTATCGTTATAGAAGTGTCATATGTATGACCGAATTTTTTTCCGTTCGTCCCAAAATGTCACGGAGGTGTCTTTTTTTTGTAGTGAGTGGCAGTAAGAGTAGAGTAGTGAGTAGGGAAGAATAAGTCCATGTGAAGCAGCTCTAAGGGTTGAGATGTCGTCATGATTGTCTTCGAGGGATGCTTAGCCCTAGTCATCTTCCCAGCTTCACAGACACCACACAGATGGTCTTTCTTGAACTTGATGCCCTCGATGCCCATGACATGCTTCTTCTTTGCGAGAGTGTACAAGTTCCTCATGCCCGCATGTCCCAGCCTCCGATGCCAGAGCTAGCACTCTGGAGCTTTTGCTAGAAGACATACGGCAAGCTGTGGTCCTGCTGAGAAATCTACCATATACAAATCATCTTTTCGATACCCTTCAAAGACTCGAGATTTGTCAGATTCCATAAGGACAAGGCAACGATATTTTCCAAATATCACAATCATGTTCAAATCACATAGCATTGATACATACATTAAGTTGAAACCAAGGGATTCAACAAGCATCACTTTATCCATGTGCTGATCCTTTGAGATTGCAACTCTACCAAGATCCAATACCTTACTTTTACTAGTGTCAGCAAATGTGATATGGCTTTTATCACATGGCCAAAGAGTTGAATCCATCAGAAGACTTCGATCACCAGTCATGTGGTTGGTGCAGCCACTATCCATAATCCATTCTGAAGCTTGAGGTGTCATAGCCTACAATACAATTTGGGGGATAGGCTTCACCAAGAGAGTTCTGAAGGAGAAACATTTGATGAAGAAGCGGAACATAGAAGTTCAGATCTTGGTTAGGATAGATAGGATGAGTGTCAAGGAATCCTGGGACAAAATACATAGTAAGACCATTTGGACATTTTATCTTGCGTCCCACAAGATGTTTAAGGTCCCCAGCATAAGCATCAGACGCCTTTGATTTCCGGCTGGAGACCTTTCCCTGCAAAAGAGAGTTAAGTTTTCTTAACCACCCACATCTTCAGGGGTGGCTTAGAAGCAATGAGTCTAAGTGCAGCATCTGAGAACTTCGTCTTTGAAGCCCTAGCAAATAGCCTTGCGGGGGAGAATAATACTCATAAGAATAAGCAGAAAAGTTCTTAGACTTATGAATCATAGCGGTTTGGTGAAACACGCTCATATTCAAAGGTCTGAGTATGATTTCCCTACAAAACATTGGTGTTAGGGTGACTCAGGTGAGTCCTCTGTCTATATGAAGCCTTAGGACCATATGAAGCCTTTGGTCTGGGATTTGTCTTCTTCCCAGGTGGTGTCATGACGACATTCACGGGAAGACTTTCGAGTCAACTTTTGGGTACCCAGATCCTCTTAAGAGGTGGTCCATTCCTGCAGTTAGTACCAATATAGATGGCAAACACTTCACCATTTTGATTCCTGAACAGTTTATAGTTTGCATCAAAGGATTCATCAATGATAATTGGGTTAGCATTAGTGAAGCCAGATAAGGTAGATGGGTCCACTGAAGGTTCCTTATCATCAACCCATGTGGTTTTGGGGTACTGCTCAGGCATCCAGTAAGAACCATCAACATTCATTTTCCTTTCGAACCCAACACCCTCTTTCCTAGGGTTTCAGTTCAGAATCTGTTTTTTGAGAACATCACATAATGTCTGATGCCCTTTGAGACTTTTGTACATTCCTGTCTCAAGTAATGACTTCAACTTGGCATTCTCATCAGCAATAGTAGTGGTATCCTCAGCTGAGGGGTTAGTTACCACATTAGCATTCAATTAATCATATTACTTAAGAACTCCCACTTAGATAGACATCCCTCTAGTCATCTAAATGATACGTGATCCAAATCAACTAAACCATGTCCGATCATCACGTGAGATGGAGTAGTCTTCAATGGTGTACATCACTATGTTGATCTTATCTACTATATGATTCATGTTCGACCCTTCGGTCTCCAGTGTTTCGAGGCCATATCTGTATATGCTAGGCTCATCAAGTTTAACCTGAGTATTCTGCGTGTGCAAATCTGGCTTGCACCTATTGTATTTGAACGTAGAGCTTATCACACCTGATCATCACATGGTGTTTCAGCACGAAGAAATTTTGCAATGGTGCATACTCGGGGAGAACATGTATACCTTGAAATTTAGAAAGGCATCATCTTATAATGCTACCACCATACTAAGCAAAATAAGATGCATAAAAGATAAGGGATTTTTGCATTCGTGCTCCTAGTTGGGTCACACTCGACTGATTTGCCCCTAGTTTTTCAATAATTGCGGTTTTGCCCAGCTCACTTCACTCGTCTTGTGTTTTTGCCCTTCTGGGCGGTTCCAACCAATCACGGTTCGCCACATGGCGACTGCTCATTGGTCGGAACCGCCCCAGAAGGGCAAAAACACAAGAAGAGTGAAGTGAGCTGGGCAAAACCGCAATTATTGAAAAACTAGGGGCAAATCAGTCGAGCGTGACCCAACTTGGGGCACCAATACAATTGTTCCAAAAGATAAACATCACATGCAATCATAATATGAGACATGATATGTCCATCATCATCTCGTGCTCATGATCTCCATCACCGAAGCAACGTCATGATCTCCATCGTCACCGGCTTGACACCTTGATCACCATCATAGCGTTGTGGTTGTCTCGCCAACCATTGCTTCTACGACTATCACTACCGCTTAGTGATAAAGTAAAACAATTACATAGTGCTTGTATTTCATACAACAAAGCGACAACCATATGGCTCCTGCCAGTTGCCAATAACTTCTACAAAACATGATCATCTCATACAACAATCTTTATATCACATCATGTCTTGACCATATCACATCACAACATGCCCTGCAAAAACAAGTTAGACGTCTTCTACTTTGTTTGTTGCAAGTTTTACGTGGCGGCTACGGGCTGCTAGCATGAACCATACATACCTACGGCACAAAAACCACAACGGTTATTTATCAAGTTTACTGTTTTAGCCTTCACAAGGACCGGCCGCAGTCAAATTCGATTCAACTAAAATTGGAGAAACAGACACCCACCGGCCACCTTTATGCAAAACTAGTTGCATATCTGTCGGTGGAACCGGTCTCATGAACGCAGTCATGTAAGGTTTGTCCGGGCCGCTTCATCCAACAATACCGCCGAATCAAAATAAGACATTGGTGGTAAGCAGTATGACGATCACCGCCCACAACTCTTTGTGTTCTACTCGTGCATATCATCTACGCATAGACCTGGCTCGGATGCCATTGTTGGGAAATTTAGCATGCAATTTCAAAAAAATTCCTACGCTCACGCAAGATCTTTCTAGGAGATGCATACCAACGAGAGGGGGAGAGTGTGTCAACATACCCTCTTAGACCATAAGCGGAAGTATTAACTTAACGCGGTTGATGTAGTCGAACGTCTTCTCGAATCAACCGATCAAGTACTGAATGTACGACACCTCCGAGTTCTGCACACGTTCAGCTCGATGACATCCCTCGAACTCTTGATCAAGCAGAGTGTCGATGGAGTCGATGAGTTCTGTCAGCACTACGGCATGATGACAGTGTTGGTAATGTGATCCGCGTAGGGCTTCGCCTAAGCACTACGATGATACTATCGGAGGAGTAAACAGTGGAGGGGGGCACTGCACATGGCTAAGAATAACTGTTGTGCCTTTTGGGTGCCCCCCACCCCCATATATAAAGGAGGAGGGGAGGAGGCGGTCGGCCTAGAGGGGGCGCGCCATGGGGGGAGTCCTACGAGGACTCCCAGTCCTAGTAGGATTCCCCTTTCCTATTCCAGAGTGGCAAAGGGCGAAGGGAGAGGGAGTAGGAGACGGAAAGGGGGGCCGCGCCCCCACCCCTTGTCCAATTCGGATTGCCAGGGGGGTGAGGGAGCCCTGGATTAGGGGGTATCCGGACAGCCGGACTATATACTTTGGCCGGACTGTTGGACTATGAAGATACAAGATTGAAGACTTCATCCCGTGTCCGGATAGGACTCTCCTTTGCATGGAAGGAAAGCTTGGCAATTCGGATATGTAGATCTCCTTCTCTGTAAACCGACTCTGTGTAACCCTAGCCCCCTCTGGTGTCTATATAAACTGGAGGGTTTAGTCCGTAGGACAACAACAATCACAATCATAGGCTAGCTTCTAGGGTTTAGCCTCTACGATCTCGTGGTAGATCAACTCTTGTAATACTCATATCATCAAGATCAATCAAGCAGGAAGTAGGGTATTACCTCCATCGAGAGGGCCCGAACCTGGGTAAACATCATGTCCCCAGCCTCCTGTTACGATTAGCCTTAGACACACAGTTCGGGCCCCCCTACCCGAGATCCGCCGGTTTTGACACCGACATTGGTGCTTTCATCAAGAGTTCCACTGTGTCGTCGCAACAAGGCTTGATGGCTCCTTCAACCATCTTGAATGACGCTGTCCAAGGGGAGGTTTTTCCTCCCGGACAAATCTTTGTATTCGACGGCTTCACACTGCAGGCCAATTCGCTCGGCCACCTGGAGAAGATCGACAACTACGCCCATGGCCACCAGGTCAGGTTCGGGAACCTAAACTACACTACCGACATCCGGGGAGACTTGATCTTCAGCGGATTCGAGCCCACGTCAGGTGCGCCGGACAGTCCTGATGAGCATGCCCTAGATCTGCCATTGGACAGTAGTCGGGTTATCGCGCGTGCGGCTGCTCCGGGAAACAATCCGGAGCAGACTGTGCCATCCGAGGACGGGTGGATGGACCCCGCCACGGAGATAGCGCACTCATCGGCCTTGGAGCCGAACACTCCTCTCACCTCCTATGATGTCGATACCCTCGGACCCTCGGACTCGTCTCCGGCTACAGGATCCGAACCGCGTGCGCCCGTGCCTATCAAATCCGATTGGGCATCGGTCATGGAGTTCACCTCCGCGGATGTTTTTCAGCACTCACCCTTGGGTGACGTGCTAAACTCATTAAGGTCTCTCTCTTTGTCAGGAGACTCTTGGCCGAACTATTTCCAGCTCGAGTGGGAAGTGGACGACGAAGAAATTCGGCACCCACCCACCACCCACTTAATAGCCACTATCGATGACCTAACCGACGTGCTCGACTTCGACTCCGAAGACATCGACGGTATGGACGACGATGCAGGAGATGAACAGGAACCACCGCCTATCGGGCGCTGGACAACCACCTCATCATATGACATATATATGGTGGACACCCCCAAAGCAAGCGATGGCGATGAGGCGACAAAGGATAAACCCCCGGAGAAGCAATCTAGACACTGGCGCCATAGACGCTGCTCCAAGCCCCGCCATGGCAAAATAATGATACCGGCACAATAGATGACAATAGTTCGGATGGTGCCGAAGACCAAAACAATCCTGCCGAGCCAGGCTTCGAGCAGGCCGATGTCACGCCCAATATGCGATACTATCCTAAAGAGACTCGAAGGTCCCACCAAGGATAGAACCGCATATTGAAATGCTTTTGCAAGGTGGATATCATTACATCAACCTTACATAATAGATGGGGATACATATAAGAGGCATATAATGCCACACGAATACAACGATATATCATACATGAGAACAACATCCGACTATGGATGCACCACAAACATAAGCTCAAACGACATCCACCCTGCTAGCCCAGGCTGCCGACCTGGAACCTATCCCTGATCGAAGAAGAAGCAGAAGAAGAACTCCAAAACAAGTAACATCGCTCTCGCGTCATGATCATCGCAAAACCTGTACCTGCAACTGTTGTTGTAGTAATCTGTGAGCCACGAGGACTCAGCAATTCCATTACATGGGTATCAAGACTAGCAAAGCTTAATGGGTAAGGAAGGGGTAAAGTGGTGAGGTTGCAGCAGCGATTAAGCATATATGGTGGCTAACATACGCAAATAAGAGCGAGAAGAGAGCAAATGGAATGGTCGTGAAGCTAGCAATGATCAAGAAGTGATCCTGAACTCCTACTTACGTCAAACATAACCCAAAACCGTGTTCACTTCCCGGACTCCGCCGAAAAGAGACCATCACGGCTACACACACGGTTGATGCGTTTTAATTCGAATCTGGTGTCAGTTATCTACAACCGGACATTAACAAATTCCCATCTGCCACATAACCGTGAGCACGACTTTCGAAAGTGTAAACCCTGCAGGGGTGTCCCAACTTAGCCCATGATAAGCTCTCGCGATCAACGAAGGATATACCTTCTCCCAGGAAGACCCGATCAGACTCGGAATCCCGGTTTATAAGACATTTCGACAATGGTAAAACAAGACCAGCAAAGCCGCCCGATATGCCGACAAATCCCGATAGGAGTCGCACGTACCTCGTTCTCAGGGCACACCGGATAAGTCAAGTTACGAGTAAAACCAGCCCTCAAGTTGCCCCGAGGTGGCCCCGCAGGCTGCTCATTTCGGACCAACACTCAAAGGAGCACTGGCCCCGGGGGGGGGGGGGGGGGTTAAAATAAAGATGACCCTCGGGCTCCGGAAACCCAAGGGAAAAAGGGCTAGGTGAGGCAAATGGTAAAACCAAGGTTGGGCCTTGCTGGAGGAGTTTTATTCAAAGCGAACTGTCAAGGGGGTCCCATAAATCACCCAACCGCGGAAGGAACGCAAAATCCGGGAACATAACACCGGTATGACGGAAACTAGGGCGGCAAGAGTGGAACAAAACACCAGGCATAGGGCCGAGTCTTCCACCCTTTACCAAGTATATAGATACATTAATAAAATAAGAGATATTGTGATATCCCAACATAATCCTGTCCATCATGGAGCAATCTTCAACTTCACCTGCAACTAACAACGCTATAAGAGGGGCTGAGCAAAAGCGGTAACATAGCCAAGCAACGGTTTGCTAGGAAGGGCGAAAAAGGTTAGAGGCTGACATGGCAATTTGGGAGGCTTGATAAACAGGTGATAGGTAGCGCAGCATAGCGATAGAATGAAACAACTAGCATAGCAATGATAGTAGTGAGATCCAGGGTAGCTGAAATCCCGCTAGGAAAAAGAACGAGTCCATGAAGAAGACAAACGAACGTAGTCGAACAAATCCTCACAACTCCAGAACGAAACCGAAGCTAACGAGAGAAGCAAACCGGAAAGAAGCAAACAACATGGTAAAACAACCATCACATAAACATGGCATGATGCACAACCAAGTATGATGCATGTCCGGTTTAAAGAGGCATGACATGGCAGAGTGCAACAAACAATACTACAAGTTAAGTGGAGCTCAATATGCAACGAGTTGCATATTGGCGAAACACCACAAGCAATTATTTAGTTGATCTCGTTTAAGTACACAACAATATTAAATGTTGTTAAACATGGCAAGAGGTGGAACATAAGTAATCTAACTATTTAGGCAAGTTTAAATGAGGCCGGAAGTTACAAACAACAATTCCGAAAAATCCCCATATGCAAATTATGAATTTGGTACTGTTCTGTTCTAAACCATATTTTAGAGTCGTTAAACAGGAAAATAAAGTGCACCATGTTAAACTAGGCATTTTTCCACCCCATTTACATATGAAGTTCATTTAAAACCGAGCTACGGTTATTTAGTTATGAAATAAATCATTTTAACATGTCATTTAAGAAAATTTAATCAAACAGCATTTTAAACATTTTAAACATGGATGAAAGTGGGATATTATTAAAGTACATGTAATTCCAAGCATTTTACATATATAAATTATTTACATGTGATGCACGGTTCATGAGTTATTAAGTGCATGAAGTCTAGGGGTTTTTCTGTAAAACAGTAAATCACTGGATAAATGACAAAATCGCAGCAGCAGGAAAAAAAATACTATATGGGCCGAATCTGGAGCTACAGGAACTTTGGAGGCTCACCCTGGGCTGGGGCCCAGTCGGATGGAGAGATGAGGCCGGCAGGGGGGCTGCTGGGCCTGGCGACGCGGTCAACGCGAGCGCTGCTCGTGCGCTCGTTCTCCTCTTTGATGCAGCGAGCTGCGGGCGGCGCCTGGAGTAGAGCTCCGACGAGCGGGAGAAGGGGTGGCGAGGCGAGGGACTTGGAGCGTGGAGCGGCGACGGCAGGGCTGGAGCGGACGTGCGGATCCGGCCCTAGGGAGCCGATCTGACTAGAGGCGAGGCGCTGATCAGGGTGGCGCCCTCGGGCCCGTGAAGCAGAGGAAGAAGACGGCGACAATGGTGAACTTGGCGGGGCGACGAGGACCAAGCGGAGGCGGACTGATCCAAGGCGGGGGAGGCGCGGGGATGGCGGACCCGGCGACGGCGAAGATCTCTCCGGTGAGGCTGGGACTTGGCGCAGGCTCGACGTCCTCGCGTGTTCGCACGCCAGAAGCAGGGGACGGCGCCGGAGATGAGATCCAGGGCGGCCGACGGGAGTTGCAGGGACGGTCTCTGGCTGGTTCCCGCCGGACCCGGTGACGACGGGTGAGGGGATCTGCCAGGAACGGCGCAGGGCAGCGGGACCTGAGCAGCTTGCCGACGAGGGGGATCCATGGTGGCCAGGTTCACCTGAGAGAGAGAGGTGAGAAATTTGAGACGGGAGAGAGAAGAGTGACAACCAGAAGGAGAAGGAGCACGGGGAAAAGGAGGCGGGACGGCCTGGTTGCTGCTGCTGCTTGGCGGCGGCGGGGACGAGGCAGAGGAGGGAAGAGGAGGCACGGCCTCGGGCGCTGGTTGGAGGAAATGGATCTGGGAGGATCCCGAGGGGAAGAGGACTGGCGGCGGCGGCTGGGAGGATGGGACAAGGCTCCTAATATTTAGGGTTTGGTCTAAAAATGGATAAGGGAGTCTATATATATAAGGAAGAGGGGGGTTTGGATCATCTGATCGAAATCAGACGATCGAGATAAATAGGTTAGGTAGCCCAAATAAGAAAACGGAGATGTTTTATAGATGTTTGGGGATGATCCGGACCCATCGGTAACGACAGCCAGGGTCGGGTCCGGGAAAATTTCGGATACGACAAGAAGGGTCATGGTTGTGTAGAGAGACAAGGCGATCGTGTGCAAGAGTGTGGTTCGGCTCGGAATGGTCAGCGAAGATAATGGAGAGAAGCGGCAACTAAACATGGGTGCAAGTTTTTGAAAACAAATGCAGATGCAAAGCGCATGATGCGATGATGAATGCAACAAACAAAAATAAAACACATGGCAACAACAAGATAGCTGGAAGACTTCTGGAGCGTCGGTCTTGGGGCGTTACAACACTCCACCACTATGAGAGGATCTCATCCCGAGATCTAGCATGGCACCGAAGGGAAAAGGAAGAGGAAGATAAGAGGTAAACTAAGTCGCTTCTTCGACAAACGAGTGATACCATGAACCTTGAGATGTTGAGCAAAATGAAAGAAAGAAAACAACGAAGATGAGCAAAGTTGAAAACACTCCGTTAGAAAAGAGGAACAAGGGATACAACGAGAACCAAGAGGTTGCAAAGACATGAATCAAGAGTTTAATGTACAAGATAGAATTCGAAACCACTCTGGTTAACACAAGATGAGAGAGAAAGAATTCGGGCAGCACTTCGGTTGTAAAGAGATGCAAGACTTGATAAGATGAAAAGAACTTGAATGGAGGACACGACACGCCGGTTAAATGGATAAGCATGAAAAGAACATGACCTCACAATCCGAGATGATGAGTGAAGGGAGCAACATCACCATGCCTCTGGA
The DNA here is from genome assembly GCF_018294505.1 of Triticum aestivum. NCBI lineage: Eukaryota > Viridiplantae > Streptophyta > Magnoliopsida > Poales > Poaceae > Triticum > Triticum aestivum. The sequence goes on along the minus strand of NC_057807.1, from coordinate 621,982,567 downwards.
AGAACGAAAAGAAGATAGATCATTGGGATAAAAGAACGGAGAAGAAAATGCCAACTTCTGCCACAAATGAGCTTGGAAAGCATCCTTGCAAAGAAGAATTGAACGGAGTTGTTGAAAAATCAACAACGAAAAGCACAAGCTTGTTGTGGGCTTATGGCAAACATATCAAAATGATGAGGTGACAACCTGCCACTAACAAAAAACAATTGCTTGTTTGAGATCAACGAAGGGATGAAAACTTCTTTTGCCGAGAGGATAGGAGAAAACTTGGATCATTGATAAGCACCACAATAGCAACATTCCTTAGGGAAGGATTTAGGTGAAATATAACCCAAGATAACTCCAAGGAAGAAAGTGATGGGTTTAAAATACCTGATTCGTAACAACATGTGAATCGAGAAACATGAATGGAAATTGTCAAGAGTGACATAACACCACCTCAAAAGATAAGGTAGAAAGAATTGCACTTTGGAATGCAAGATGAAGAAAACTTGAGCTCCTCAAAACAAAACATGTGTTGAGCACCGTGTTTATTTTAGAGTGTAGCTTGGCGTATCATAGCTTCGAGAGAAATCTTGAAGAACAATTGAAGAATGAAAAGAATCCTTGACGAACCACCATGTAGAGCCTCCATGAAGAACTCCGGTAATGAAAGGATGATAGAAAGAAAGAGAAGTTGAAAACACAAGGTGAAGCCTTGCGATGATTTAGATGGAGCTTTGCGACGATATAACCGAGAAAACTTGGAACTCCGGAAACGAAAAGATGAAACATCTCGAACCGGGAAATGTGACATGATGAACAACTCCAGAAAGAAGAAACTAAATTACTTGGATGAAACAATAATAAGAATTATGTTATGCCTAACCTTCACCAATTTAAATTGATGACAAGCAACGGATTTGGCATACTACTTATTCCCGTAGAAAGGATTAAGAGAGATATAGCGCAAACTTGAGAAGGTCTTGATGGAACCACCGGTGGGATAGAAACAACGAATAAATTAATATGAGAACAAAGGAAGAGGAATCTTGAACAAACCGCCGTAAGAATTGAAAATGAGGGTAGCAAAGGCACAATTCACCGGGAAGAATTGGAAAATGAATGAAGGTACTTGAGGGGATTTAGATACAAGAGAACGAAGAGGCCATGAACTGATTAGAGGTTATTTGAACGATGCACCAGTAAGATTTGGAGAATGATAGCTACACGCTGAGAACGAAGAATTATGACATGATGGCCTTCGAAGGAATGAAATGGAAACAACTCATGAAATGCTCCGGATGGGTGAAAAGAATTGTCACAATCAAAAACAATTATGAGAGGATGGCATCAAACTTAAACTACGCATCTTTGGAAGAATGGGTAAGGATTTAAGAGGAACTCTTCTTCGGTCTTCAAAATCTGAGAATGATGACGAGAAACACCACCATGAATTGTTGAGATACTCCGGAACAAAGAAGAATAGAAATGATGAACCAACGATGAAAATATTCTGAAAGTAATCTTGGAGAAGGAATATGACTGATGAAAAATCATTCTTACGTCAAACTTCGAAAGACCTTGGGAATGGCTCCAGGAAAATTAGAAGAGTCAGGTAAGATCCTGGAAAAAGAACTGTGGGTTAGGGCCCACTCAAAAGAAACACCGTTGAAGGATTGCTTGAAATAGAGATTGCACCGGTAGAATTAAATAGCTTGAAAGAGAGAAAAACCTCGAAATATCTTGAACGGATTGAGAATGGAAATAGAAGTCTTGTGAGATATCTTCAGCACTCCAGAACAAATGAATAGGAAGAAGTGAATGATAAAGAGGTGCATCGGCAAGAGAAGACATTTGAAACAAGGAAAGGATATGATCGACAAAGCTTGAATTGGATCCACCGGAGAAGAAACAACAATGCAGGATGATGAACTTGAAACCATTGAGCATCTTCATGGGAAATCACCGGATAAGAACATTGATTGAAAAGAGTGAAGTGACTTCACATGAATAAATGGATACTTGATTAAAACATATGAGTCCTTGAAGAAAAGGGTGGGAGGGTGGGTGAGGGAGTCCCGGACTAGGGGGTGTCCGGATAGCCGAACTACCATCATCGGCCGGACTCCAAGACTATGAAGATACAAGATTGAAGACTTCGTCCCGTGTCCGGATGGGACTTTCCTTGGCGTGGAAGGCAAGCTTGGCGATACGGATATGTAGATCTCCTACCATTGTAACCGACTCTGTGTAACCCTAGCCCTCTCCGGTGTCTATATAAACCGGATGGCTTTAGTCCATAGGACGAACAACAATCATACCATAGGCTAGCTTCTAGGGTTTAGCCTCCTTAATCTCGTGGTAGATCTACTCTTGTAACCCACATCATCAATATTAATCAAGCAGGACGTAGGGTTTTACCTCCATCAAGAGGGCCCGAACCTGGGTAAAAACATCGTGTCCCTCGTCTCCTGTTACCATCCGCCTAGACGCACAGTTCGGGACCCCCTACCCGAGGTCCGCCGGTTGTGACACCGACATTGGTGCTTTCATTGAGAGTTCCTCTGTGTCGTCACCGATAGGCTCGATGGCTTCTTCGATCATCAACGACGATGCAGTCCAGGGTGAGACCTTCCTCCCCGGACAGATCTTCGTATTCGGCGGCTTCACACTGCGGGCCAATTCGCTTGGCCAGCTGGAGCAGATCGAAGGCTACGCCCCTGGCCATCAGGTCAGATTTGGAAGTTTGAACTTCACGACTGACATCCGTGGGGACTTGATCCTCGACGAATTCGAGCCACAGCCAAGCGTGCCGTACTGTCATGATGGACATGATTTAGCTCTGCAGCCGGACAGTACCCTGGAGGCCGCACTCGAACCCGCTCCGATCTTCGACTCGGAGCCGGCTGCGCAGACCAAGGATGGATGGCTAGACACCACCTCGGGGGCTGCAACCTCTACGGCGATAGAGCCAAACACCGATCTTGTCCCCCATGAAGCTCGTGACTCCGAGGTGCCGGACTCCGGACCTCCCGCGCCCCCTCCAGTCGAATCCGATTGGGCGCCGATCATGGAGTTCACCGCGGCGGACATCTTTCAACACTCACCCTTTGGCGACATCTTGAGTTTGCTAAAGTACCTCTCGTTATCAGGAGAGGCCTGGCCGGACTGCGGCCAGGACGGTTGGGATGCAGATGACGAAGAAATTCAGAGCCCACCCACCACCCACTTGGTAGCCACTATCGACGACCTAACCGACATGCTAGATTACGACTCTGAGGACATCGACGGTATGGACGACGATGCCGGAGACGACCAAGAACCAGCGCCCACCGGGCACTGGAAAGCCACCTCTTCATACGACATATACATGGTGGATATCCCAAAGGATGGGAACGGCGAAGGAATAGCGGAGGATGACCCCTCCAAGAAACAACCCAAGAGCCGGCGTCAGCGGCGCCGCTCTAAATCCCGCCATAGCAAGAATGAGGATTCCAGCACCGGAGACAATAATACACCGGATAGCGCCGAAGACAACCCACTCCAGCAAGATCTAGCACAGGAGGAGGGGGACGCCAACCCTCATGAGAGAGCGACCGAAGAAGAGGTAGAGGACTATATGCCTCCCTCCGGAGACGAGGCAAGCCTCGATGACGACGAATTCGTCGTGCCTGAGGATCCCGTCGAACAGGAGCGTTTCAAACGCAGGCTTATGGCCACGACAAACAGCCTCAAGAAAAAGCAGCAGCAGCTTAGAGCTGATCAAGATCTGCTAGCCGACAGATGGACCGAAGTCCTCGCGGCCGAAGAGCATGAATTCGAACGCCCCTCCAAAAGCTACCCCAAACGTAAGCTGCTCCCCCGATCAGAGGTGGAGGCATATGATCCCGCTTCACCAGGAGACAATACGGCTGATCGACCACCCCGTGGTCGCGACAGAGAGGCCTCAAGGCCCTTCACTAGACCCGTACCTCGGCATCGCTCGAAAGGCACAAGGCCACAGGGGAACACTCCGGACCTGCGCGACATATTGGAGGATAAGGCAAGACAATTAAGATCGATCTATGGATCACGTGGGCGCCCCACGATACGTGACGATCACCGTCACCCCAGACACAGTAAGTCCGGCCGGGCCGAACACAACAGACAAAGCTCTTTTGAGCTCCGTCGCGATATCGCCCAGTACAGAGGCGCCGCACACCCACTGTGCTTCACAGATGAGGTAATGGATCATCAAATCCCAGAAGGGTTTAAACCCGTCAATATTGAATTTTATGATGGCACAACAGACCCCGCGGTCTGGATCGAGGACTATCTCCTCCACATCCACATGGCCCGCGGAGACGATCTCCACGCCATCAAATATCTCCCACTCAAACTTAAAGGACCAGCCCGACACTGGCTTAACAGCTTGCCAACAGAGTCAATCGGGTGTTGGGAGAACCTGGAAGCCACATTCCTCGATAACTTCCAAGGCACGTACATGCGACCACCAGATGCAGATGACCTAAGCCACATAATTCAGCAGCCAGACGAATCAGCCAGACAATTCTGGACACGGTTCTTAACCAAGAAAAACAAAATCGTCGACTGTCCGGATGCCGAGGCCCTCGCGGCCTTCAAGCATAACATCCGCGACGAGTGGCTTGCCCGGCACCTGGGACAGGAAAAGCCGAAATCCATGGCAGCCCTTACATCACTCATGACCCGCTTCTGTGCGGGTAAGGACAGCTAGCTAGCACGCAGCAACAACCTCACTAAAAATGCTGGCAGTCCGGATATCAAGGACCGTAGTGGCAGGTCGCATCGCAACAAAAACAAACGCCGCATTAACGACGATAACAGTGAGGATACGACAGTCAATGCCGGATTCAGAGGCTCTAAACCCAGTCAACGGAAAAAGCCATTCAAAAGAACAACTCAGGGTCCGTCCAATTTGGACCGAATTCTCGACCGCTTGTGCCAGATACATGGCACCCCTGAAAAGCCAGCTAACCACACCAATAGGGACTGTTGGGTGTTCAAGCAGGCAGGCAAGTTAATTGCCGAAAACAGCGACAAGGGGCTACATAGCGATGACGAGGAAGAGACCCGACCGCCGAACAATAGAGGACAGTTTCCCCCCACAGGTGCGGACGGTGAACATGATATATGCCACGCACATACCCAAAAGGGAGCGGAAGCGTGCACTCAGGGATGTATACGCGATGGAGCCAGTTGCCCCGAAGTTCAATCCATGGTCCTCTTGCCCGATCACCTTTGACCGAAGGGACCACCCCACCAGCATTCGCCATGGTGGGTTCTCCGCATTGGTTCTAGACCCAATCATCGATGGATTTCATCTCACCAGAGTCCTGATGGACGGCGGCAGCAGCCTAAACCTGCTTTATCAGGACACGGTGCGGAAAATGGGCATAGACCCTTAAACCTACCAAGACGACCTTTAAAGGCGTCATACCATGTGTAGAAGCCAATTGTACAGGCTCAGTTACACTGGAAGTGGTCTTCGGATCCCCGGATAACTTCCAAAGCGAGGAGTTAATCTTCGACATAGTCCCGTTCCACAGCGGCTATCATGCCTTGCTCGGACGTACCGCGTTCGCAAAGTTCAACGCGGTGCCGCACTACGCATACCTCAAGCTCAAGATGCCAGGCCCTAGAGGAGTCATCACGGTCAACGAAAACACTGAACGCTCCCTCCGAACGGAGGAACATACAGCGGCTCTCGCGGCAGAAGTACAAAGCAGCCTTTTATGGCAATTCTCGAGTCTGGCTGCCAAGCGGCCGGACACAGCTAAGCGTGCCCGGAGTAACCTACAACACGACCACCTGGCACGTCTCGAGCACGCGTAGCAGTGCGGCCCCAACCCCAGCCCCTGTAAAACATTAAGACAGACCCTTCGCGTACTCCATTACGCTCTGAAGATACCATGGGCATGGGGCAAGGGGTTAGACCATGATAAGCCTAGACTGCGGCTCAACCGCACCAGGGGCTCTTAAGTGTGTCGTTTCTTTTTCTTTTCCTTTTATTTTTTACCTACAGGACTCCGTTCGTCAGAGGCCCTGTCCGGCAGCAGACATGCCGAACCCACGATGCAACAGCCAGGGAAGGAGAAAGGCTACAACGAAAACCTAGGTGGTCTCCATCATGAGCATTAAATCTGTTTTATGCATTATTCCGTAGCCTACCCCTAGAGGGGGACATGTTAAACAGTCCCATCCCTTGCTTACTGCACCACTTGTATCATCCTACACTTACAGCAGTTTTTATTGAATAAAGCAATGCAACACATTTTTGCTTCTAATTGCATTTCTTTCTTACACATATGTTCATCTATGACATGTTGCATCCGTACGTTTTGGTACGGCTAAATACACCAGGGGCTTATGTTTCCCGCGTTATGGTGTGATAAGTCCGAACACTTTCACAAGTGCGGCACCCTGAACTTATAGCATTATATGCATCGGCTCCGAATCATGTTCTTGGGTCAATAGTTGGGTTTGCCCGGCTCCCATGTTTTGGTACCTTACGTTCCGTTTTATCGGCTAAGGTAGCACTGGGAGAACCACTGCGATTGCGCCCCAGTTGAGCTGGGTTAACGCCTCAGTGGAGAAAGCTAAAACTGACCGTCATGATGAGGCAAGAGCTGGTCGCTGTTCGAGAGGTTCTTTGTGAGTCCCTAAAGACTTATGCCGCTTCGAGCGAGGAGCCGGATTCTGTCCGGCCAAGGCGTGGATAGCGCCCCAAATTCTGCCTTCCGAAAACTAGGGGCTTCGCCGAAATTTAAAATTATAGAATTCTATGGCTAAGTGAGAGTGTTCAAGCATTATAGAAATATGAGAACACTGCTTAGGAAAAGTATTGAATCAACACTTGACATTGAAGCAACTCGAATACCACAACAAAACAAAACAAGGATTGGCTTGCAGAATAAGCCGGAACAAATACATATGATAGAGACTTACCTAATCCCATATCATGCATCTGTTGGAAAGATATTCTAGGAGCTACTGGAATTCTCACCTATAAACTCCCGAAACTTTCTGGTTATGCAATCTGGTGTTGGGGATACAGGGGAAGCAATATATCTCACCCAAACTAACAATCCCTACATCTAGCTGTATCCAGCCGTCAACACATAACCAAGAAAACTCCGGAAATCGTGTACCTCAACCTTTGAAAAGCATCCGTTATACGAGCTATGGAAATACTCCCGAACTCCCGCCCCAGTACTGGGTGGCGTCGAGGTTATCTCACCAACAACTGCATAAAAGAGATTTTCGATGTCGGCAAAACTCAGGTATTCCAGAACTGCAATGATAAAATTGTGACGATAACACCTCGGAGCTCAACTCCCCGGGTCACTGCCACATAAAAGACAGGAGGCACCAAGAACAATGTTCTCGTCACAAAACCATCGGAACGATTCGAAGATACCCGCGTGATCCTAATTTTTTTAGTGAAATTTGAGGAGAGGAAAGTCAAAACATCTACGTCAGGAGACCTCACCAGAGCGACGAAGGGACTGAGGAGTAAAAAGAATCCTACTCTCCGATATATATAATCCTAAGACTAAAAAATAGTTTTCTTCTAGACTCAACAACGGCCAACAATCAAGGGGGCTCCTATGGTCGGTCGAGGCTCTGATACCAACTTGTCACGCCCAATATTGTCACAGCCCCAGATCAGCCCTTGTTTGTTTTTGTTTTAGCATCTATGCAACATGTTTAAATTTTATGAAATTTGAAATGGGGATGACCAAGCCCTAGCACCAAAGCATTGCAAATAGGTTCAACTTCAAAATATTTTCACAGAACCCAAATTGGTTTGCAAAAATGTTCATGATTACTGGAAAAGGGTGAAAACCATATCCAGAGATGATGGATATTTTTCCAAGACATTTTTGGATTTTTGAATAAACCATATTGTATTTGACCTTGGGCATTTAAATACTATAAATAATTTAAATGTTCAAATAAATGTTGGAAATTGTTAAGGGTCACTGAAATAATTCAGAAAGCACCCATAATTATTTCCAGGATTTTATAAAATGATTTGATATTTTAAATCAAATCAAAAACAAATTGCAGAAATAGAAAAGAGAAACAGAACAGAAATAATAGAAAGAGAGAGAAGGACTACCTGGCGCCACTTACCTGGCCCAGCTGGCCAGCCCATCTGGCCGGCCCAGCCCACCTCCTCCCCCTTGTCATCTTCCTCCTCTGCCAGGAGGACGAACAGAGGCGAGGCGTGGCGCGCGCCCGAGAGGCCTCGGCCACCTCCTGCTTCCCCCTGGCCACCTCCTGCTTCCTCCTCGACGCCCCGGAGACGCCACGCGCCTCCTCGACCCCCCCTCTCACTTTCCTCTCCCTCCGGACCGCTCCCCCTCCTCTGGCTCTCTCTTTCCCTCTCTTCCCTGTGATCCCCGCGCGCAGCCGTCGCCGCCGTTCGCCATAGCCGCAGCCACCAGCCCTCCCTCGCCCCTCCGCCAGTTCCAGAAGCTCCGCCGCTGACCTCTACACCGTCCCCGCCAAGCCACATGAGCGGACGCGCCCTGCAGCTGCTTCCCCGACCTCTTCTTCAAGCTTCGGCCGCCGAGATCGCCGGCGACCGTGTGCCCTCCCTGACGCCTCCCTGAGCTCCCCGAGGCCACCGTCGCAACCCCCGTGAGCTCCTCTCTGTTTCCCCTCTGACCCCCTGCTCGTTCTCGTGCCGTAGCTGCCGTCCCCGCAAGCACCGAGCTCCGGCCATCGCCATGGCCGGCGAACCTCGCGCCCCGGAGCTCTTCCGCTCGCTCCAGTAGCTCCCGCGTGCTCTCCAGGTTCCCAGGGTCCCGACGCGCTCCTCTGCTCTCCGGCTAACGCGCTGCAGCCACCGCGTCGTGCTGGCCCGAGCTCCGGCCGCCGCCTCGCTCGCCGTAGTTGCTGCTACCGGCCACCCCAGCCGCGGCCACAGCCACCGCTGGATGCGCCGCGTCGCGGACGTTCCAATGAGCCAAACCGCGCGCCAAACCATCGCCCCTAGCTCAAATCCGAGCCGCGCCGCCGTGCGGAATGGTCGCCGCCGGTGATACTCCGGCGACTGCCGACGTGGCACGCTTAATTAGTGTTAATGACCCAACTATTTAAACCCACAGCCACTGACAGTGGGCCCCCACCCCTGGTCAAACCCCAGTCAGCGCTGGGTTTGACCGGGATTAGGTCCTGTGTCACTGACGTGTGGCCCCCACACGTCAGGTTTGACCCGAGCCAGCCCAGTTGACTCTGCTGACGTCATAGTGACGTGGTGCTGACGCCATAATTCATTTTTGGATTTATTATTATTCAGGAAATTCTAGAAAATGCCTAAAACTTCTAAAATTCATAGAAAATCAACCGTAACACCAAATTAAATAATTTATATATGAAAAATTATCAGAAAAATTCAAGGAATCCATCTGTACCATTTTCATGCATGTTATAAAAACTTATAGCTGCTGTTTAGCACAAATCAATTAAATGGCATTTGAATAATCACATATGGAGTTTGAATTTGAATCTTGTATTCAAACCAACTTCATTTAATCTGTTGCTAGTTGCATTAGCTCAAAACACATTCATATTGCCATGTAATGAGCATGCATCATATTGTGCATTGCATTGATTGTAGTTCTTCTTTGTTGCCGGTATCTGTTCCCTCCCGGTAGACGATGTTCCGACATTGTGATCGTTGACACTGATGAAGACTCAATGTTATCTTCAGAAGTGCCAGGCAAGCAAAACCCCCTTGTTCATTCCGATACAATCCTACTCTCTCGCTCCTGCTCTCTTTTACTGCATTAGGACAACAACGATTCATCTGTTACTTGCTGCGGTAGCTGAACCCCTTTATCCTTTGCATGACCTGTCATTGCCACAGTAAATAGATGAAACCCACTAGCATGAGTAGGAGTTGTTTGAGCCCTATTGTGCCTACTCATTCTTGCTTGTTTGTCATGCCTGCTACTGCTTAGAGTTGTGTCAGGTCTGATTTATCCGGGATGAATCAGAGGTGTGTGAACATGTCCTACTGTGTGTGAGCTAAGTGTGTGAACACGATTTGGTAAAAGGTGTCGGTGAGAGGCCATGTAGGAGTACGTGGTGGGTTGTCTCATTGAAGCCGTCCTTAGGAACTGAGTTCTGTGTTTGTGATCCATGATTCAGCTACTACCATACATTGGGCCCTGAAATATGACCCCGCTCGACTTCTTATTCACCCTCGTCCTCTGTCCAGGAGTTGCAAGTAGTTTCTGGTGTTTGTAGTATGCTGGAGGCCGTGGACAGCGCTGACCGTAGGGGTGGGCTGTGATGCGGTAGGCACGTGGCCGGGTATACCGGGCGCCCGTTTGGTGTCACGGAACCCTGTTCACATCGTTTGGGGCTGTGAGCGAAACTCCGGCCGGATCTCCTCATGGATGGAACCCGAATAGGCGATAAACCTGGACTAGAGACTTGAGTGTTTAGGTAGGCCGTGGTCTACACCCACGTCGGCTTTCGCTTGAAGTCTGCCGAGCACATGTCGTGTGCAGACGCTAAGTGGTGGAAACATGTATGAAGAAGTACACCCCTGCAGGGTTAACATCATCTATTCGAATAGCCGTGTCCACGGTAAAGGACTTCTGGGTTGCTTATATCAGTTCATAGACAAGTGAAAGTGGATACTCTAAAATACGCAAGATAAGTGTGAGTGCTATGGATGGCATTCTCGTAGGGAGACGGGAGCGGATCCATAGTGGTGTATTGATATGGTGAATATGTGGACTTGTGTGCGCCACCTCAAAAGAGTTGCTTGCAGTCGTAGTTTAGGATAGCCACCGAGTCAAAGCTGGCTTGCTGTAGTTAAACCCCACCATCCCCTTGTTGATAATGATGCATATGTAGTTAGTTCTGATGTAAGTCTTGCTGGGTACATTTGTACTCATGTTTGCCTATTTTATGTTTTTTGCAGAGAGACTTCGGTCTCACTAGTAGTTCCACGTGGACTTCGACGTTTAGCTTGTTACCTCAGCTACGGTCTTGTGCCTCGGCAGGATTTGGTAGATAGTCAGGCTTCTCAGCCTTTTTCATTTATAGATGTCTCTACTCAGACATGATAGCTTCCTCTTGTGCTTTGACTTGTATGCTCTGATTGTTGGGTCATGAGACCCATGTTTGTAATATCTCGCTCCTCGGAGCCTATTGAATAAAATACTTGAGTTGTAGAGTCATGTTGTGATGCCATGTTGTATTTGCACATATCGAGCATATTGTGTGTATGTTATTGAAATGCTTGGTATGTGTGGGATCTGACAACCTAGTTGTTTATTCTTAGTAGCCTCTCTTACCGGGAAATGTCTCCTAGTGTTTCCACCGAGCCATGGTAGCTTGCTACTGCTCCGGAACACTTAGGCTGGCCGGCATGTGTCCTTCTTCGTTCCTGTGTCTGTCCCTTCGGGGAAATGTCATGCGATGAATACCGGAGTCCTGTTAGCCTGCTACAGCCCGGTTCACCGGAGTCCTGCTAGCCCAGTGCTACAGCCTGGATTCACTCGCTGATGACCGACATGTTCGATGCTGGGTCATGGATGCCTGTCCCTGTAAGTCTGTGCCACTTTGGGTTTACGACTAGCCATGTCAGCCCGGGCTCCTTATCATATGGATGCTAGCGACACTATCATATACGTGTGCCAAAAGACGCAAACGGTCCCGGGCAAAGGTAAGGCGACACCCGTGGGAATACCGTGCGTGAGGCCGCAAAGTGATATGAGGTGTTACATGCTAGATCGATGTGGCATTGAGTCGGGGTCCTGACAGCATTGGTATCAGAGCTTGACTGCCTGTAGGATTACCAAGCCAAACTGGTCGAAGTTGAGTCTAGAAATTCTTTAGTTATATAAGGGAATTGATTGTGGGATGGAACGTAAGGCTCTTTTACTCCTTATACCTTATGCCTTCTGATCCGAGTCATCTTATCTTTCCTACGGGGTTAAGGAACTAGGTCTTCTCATCTCTCTATCAGGATCACGTGTTACTAGTCCGTAGACTTATAAGATTGTTGGACTTAAGCCTCGTCTCAGTCCCTACTACTTCTGTATGATTACTGTTGATCTCGGAACCTTGATACTTGATGTTGAGTGGTTATGCCACCATTTTGTGATTGTCTCAAATCTTTTTGAGCATTTACAGCCGTTATGCTGTCCGAGTCATCCCAGGTCTCTAAACAGTCTGATGCATTTGCAAATCCTTTCCTTCCGTCTCCGATGTCCCTTTTGGTCGGAATAAGCACAATAATCAGTGAGTTGAGGTACTCTGTTACCTTGACATTTATGTTGGAGATATTATTATGACCCTAGGTGTCTTAGGGGATCATCTAGTAATTTAGCCATGATTTGTGTTCCCAGTGTGATGATTCTGGCCATCATTCTCGAAAGCATCCCGTGATGCTACTTAGTAATAGGTATTCTGTTCCTGGGTTCTTGAACCCGAGATTCACTCTACCTACTTCATGTTGATAGTAATTGCTAGTGCCTTTAGGATATTAGTAACCTTTGCGATAGTCCTTGAAGTCCGTGGTATCTCCTTCTTCCAAATACCATGAACTACTTATGGCAGAAGTTCCTCGTTGAACTGAACGATCACAACCAGAGTGCTCTTGATGAGTTCTCCATTATATATTGTGGCTCTGCCTGTTCTACCTTTCTACATGGGTTATCCGGAAGAAATATGTTGAACTTCGTTTGACATGCTAATCCATGCATCCACAACTCAGAAAATCATATGTTCTTTTGAGTTGTCCCATCTTAATTGTTTCCGACCCTCGCCTATCAATTGATAGTCAAGAGTATGCGTGCATTCGTTCGTCGATGCCTATTACTCTTGTGGTCCGTCAAGCCATTCTATCGCGGAATGAATAGGAGAAACAAACTCCAGAATCTCATCCATATCTAGGATTGGGTCAAAGCAATTGTATTCCGCAGATCAAAATGCCAATCCAGCTTCTGGTCTGTTCTACCTTGAAGTATTACCATCTTTATATCAGGAATATCATGGGAATTGCACACCATCTTATGAATTCTTGACGCAGTAATACTTCTGATCATCATTGATAATTTCTCGGTTTCCGTGTTATTGTAACCGGAATGCCGACAAATGAATCATGGCGTGTGAAATCAATACTGCTAGCAACTCCATTGCTTGGTAGTTAAATGGACGATAACCTCATTCTTAGCGTGTTGATTATTGAATCGTCACCCTAAGGTTGATTGTGCTACCTAGTCCTTATTTCTGGTGCACTCTCCGATCAGTGAGTTAGGATAGTGCCAATCCTTGCTTATTTGATCATATCGTCTTGCCCTGAAAAGTAAGATTGTTCTCGAGCTTAGTAACATACCGGTGGTTCATGATATTCCAAATTTCTTCTCGGAAGTATCACCAGGTTGTCGCCTGACCGCTATGTTGATCTCGTGATCAAGTTGGGTTCTTGTGAACCACCTTCTCTCCAAAAATCGGTGTTAGATATCCCTGAGCTAGTTGGTTAAGCTAGACAACAACTTGGAGAGTTGGAAGATAAAAGCTTGCCTGACTTAGTTCGTTCCAAAGGGATATTCTTGTGTAGGGTGTGCTGAAGAAAGATGATATCTTCATCGATTGGTCCTTGTGATCAGTTGCTGGACCTATTGTCTTATCAATCCTTTGATTTGAGTGTGGGCTATCGTCAAATCAAATCAGTACCAACGATGCTCGTAATGTTGTCTTATTCGTGGTTGATCCCTCGAGCATACACCATTACATCTTTGGTCTGACCAATGCTATCACCGTGTTCACTTAACTATGGAATTCCTTTTAAAAGGAAACCTAGATGAATTGTTGTTGAGCCCATTGGCAACATCCTTATCTCCTCCATGATGTTGTTGAACATTAAGCTAGTGTTGGAAACTTTTGAAAGCATTTTCTTCATGCTAGCTCATGAAGTATTTGTTTGATGAAAGGAGTGACTTCCTCTTATACACGTGCATTTGGTGAAAGTTGCCGCCGTGAATTTGAGAAAGATTGTTTTGTTTCCTTTGGAATCATCCCAAATCAGTCATGCACACGTGCGGAGTATTCTGTAGTCTGGAGACTTGCAACCTTCATTCTATATGTGTCCCTAGCACACTAAGCCACTGATTGACTTGTTCAAGGAAAAGAAGTCTATGCTTGGGATCTAATCCATGGACTTGCGTAAAGACTTCGATATCCTCGATGATGGTTCTCCACCTGAACTCGGTAGTGTTTAATTATAAGACTGCTACATGGCCATGCTTGTCTGGGACAACGTGTTCGCATGTTTGTAGCAGAACCAGCTCATGTTTTGGAGCTTACTACCGTAGCTCACTCCCCGAGAATCCCGCAACATTATCTCGTCGATTTGTGTTGCAAACTTTCATTTTTCTTTCTAGACTTGATGAGTCTGGGATATCCTGACACCAACCAGATCTGAATCTCAGGCAGATGTGATGGTTGGAACATTTCCCAAGAATTATAATATTGGTCGCGCGATAACCGGTAAAGTGGATGTCGTGGCCAACACGCCCAGCCGGAAGACCTGTTATTATAATATCTTGATTGATGAAGTTGGCCACCTCCCCATAGGGATTTCGTAGGGTTTACTCCCTAGTTGCCCCTATGGATTTTTGTGTTCCCGAAGTCCGACCTTTTTACTTAATGTTTTAGATATCAAACCATATCTATGAATGGGTTACACTAGCACATCAAGGAGAACATTAGAAGCGGAGTGCTAAATGTCTCTCGGTCGATCATCCAGATTTTATTTGCTTGGCCTCGCTAAGGTGAAATCTGAGAAAGTGTTATCCTCCTTCGCATCTGCACCACCCATCGCTATTCATCATGGTAGTATGTTGTGTTGTCGGACCCTTGACGCGGTTGTTGATAAAACCTTGATGATTGTGGAAATGCTCAAGTTCTTGAGAGCACGCACAAGCGCTAGGTATTATCGCCGGCACTAACCGGGATTGCTCCTAGTCTCTTCGGTTATGCTATAACCACTCCAACAGTGAATTCACTCTTTATTGTTGGGTTCTTCCCCAGTTACCAGAATCATTCCCAGCATTTGCATTTTGTTCCCAGCTTGCACCGCCATTGTGCCATTCTACCATGGGTCTCCTCCATTTCCGGTGATAAGCAAATTCATCCATTACGTTGTCTTCAACAAGGTAATCCACATCATCCAAGTCCGAGTATGCCATTCTACCGACCCCCGCCAATCGATTGCTGTGATTTGCCTTAGGCTGATATAGAGAGTCTCAATGATCTCTATATCAAAGGTAATTCTTTTTGCCACTTAAGGGGATATTTCTACGAGTCACCATCCCTAAGGTGCCTCGTTGTGGTATCATGGCAACTCAACTCCTCGCTACGTTGACAATCGTTTACCACCTTCTTAGGTGTGGAAGCATTGTCTACCTAGTGAACCTTCGTCATCTGTTCCACTCCATTCCTCTAGAGGTGTGCTTCGTCTCTCAGCTCGAGAGATGTTGCTATGTCC
Organism: Triticum aestivum; assembly: GCF_018294505.1. Classification (NCBI taxonomy): domain Eukaryota; kingdom Viridiplantae; phylum Streptophyta; class Magnoliopsida; order Poales; family Poaceae; genus Triticum; species Triticum aestivum. The sequence goes on along the minus strand of NC_057807.1, from coordinate 621,967,044 downwards.
CATTCCGTGAGTTAATCCTGAGTTGTTCGACCTTCGAGAAGAACGATTCTTTTAGGGTCTTTCCTTTCCTCTCGTTGTCATGTTAGTTGGAGTTCTCAAGGAAAGACTTCGAGACAATGATGGTGATCGAAACAACGTTCCTATGAAGTGCAACCTGGATCGTGAAGATTGTGCTAGTTTGCGCTCCCCCTTCACCTTACCCTACGCTTGAATCTCGGGACGAGATTTTTGTTTAGTGGGGGTGAGCTGTCACAGCCCCAGATCAGCCCTTGTTTGTTTTTGTTTTAGCATCTATGCAACATGTTTAAATTTTATGAAATTTGAAATGGGGATGACCAAGCCCTAGCACCAAAGCATTGCAAATAGGTTCAACTTCAAAATATTTTCACAGAACCCAAATTGGTTTGCAAAAATGTTCATGATTACTGGAAAAGGGTGAAAACCATATCCAGAGATGATGGATATTTTTCCAAGACATTTTTGGATTTTTGAATAAACCATATTGTATTTGACCTTGGGCATTTAAATACTATAAATAATTTAAATGTTCAAATAAATGTTGGAAATTGTTAAGGGTCACTGAAATAATTCAGAAAGCACCCATAATTATTTCCAGGATTTTATAAAATGATTTGATATTTTAAATCAAATCAAAAACAAATTGCAGAAATAGAAAAGAGAAACAGAACAGAAATAATAGAAAGAGAGAGAAGGACTACCTGGCGCCACTTACCTGGCCCAGCTGGCCAGCCCATCTGGCCGGCCCAGCCCACCTCCTCCCCCTTGTCATCTTCCTCCTCTGCCAGGAGGACGAACAGAGGCGAGGCGTGGCGCGCGCCCGAGAGGCCTCGGCCACCTCCTGCTTCCCCCTGGCCACCTCCTGCTTCCTCCTCGACGCCCCGGAGACGCCACGCGCCTCCTCGACCCCCCCTCTCACTTTCCTCTCCCTCCGGACCGCTCCCCCTCCTCTGGCTCTCTCTTTCCCTCTCTTCCCTGTGATCCCCGCGCGCAGCCGTCGCCGCCGTTCGTCATAGCCGCAGCCACCAGCCCTCCCTCGCCCCTCCGCCAGTTCCAGAAGCTCCGCCGCTGACCTCTACACCGTCCCCGCCAAGCCACATGAGCGGACGCGCCCTGCAGCTGCTTCCCCGACCTCTTCTTCAAGCTTCGGCCGCCGAGATCGCCGGCGACCGTGTGCCCTCCCTGACGCCTCCCTGAGCTCCCCGAGGCCACCGTCGCAACCCCCGTGAGCTCCTCTCTATTTCCCCTCTGACCCCCTGCTCGTTCTCGTGCCGTAGCTGCCGTCCCCGCAAGCACCGAGCTCCGGCCATCGCCATGGCCGGCGAACCTCGCGCCCCGGAGCTCTTCCGCTCGCTCCAGTAGCTCCCGCGTGCTCTCCAGGTTCCCAGGGTCCCGACGCGCTCCTCTGCTCTCCGGCTAACGCGCTGCAGCCACCGCGTCGTGCTGGCCCGAGCTCCGGCCGCCGCCTCTCTCGCCGTAGTTGCTGCTACCGGCCACCCCAGCCGCGGCCACAGCCACCGCTGGATGCGCCGCGTCGCGGACGTTCCAATGAGCCAAACCGCGCGCCAAACCATCGCCCCTAGCTCAAATCCGAGCCGCGCCGCCGTGCGGAATGGTCGCCGCCGGCGATACTCCGGCGACTGCCGACGTGGCACGCTTAATTAGTGTTAATGACCCAACTATTTAAACCCACAGCCACTGACAGTGGGCCCCCACCCCTGGTCAAACCCCAGTCAGCGCTGGGTTTGACCGGGATTAGGTCCTGTGTCACTGACGTGTGGCCCCCACACGTCAGGTTTGACCCGAGCCAGCCCAGTTGACTCTGCTGACGTCATAGTGACGTGGTGCTGACGCCATAATTCATTTTTGGATTTATTATTATTCAGGAAATTCTAGAAAATGCCTAAAACTTCTAAAATTCATAGAAAATCAACCGTAACTCCAAATTAAATAATTTATATACGAAAAATTATCAGAAAAATTCAAGGAATCCATCTGTACCATTTTCATGCATGTTAGAACAACTTATAGCTGCTGTTTAGCACAAATCAATTAAATGGCATTTGAATAATCACATATGGAGTTTGAATTTGAATCTTGTATTCAAACCAACTTCATTTAATCTGTTGCTAGTTGCATTAGCTCAAAACACATTCATATTGCCATGTCATGAGCATGCATCATATTGTGCATTGCATTGATTGTAGTTCTTCTTTGTTGCCGGTATCTGTTCCCTCCTGGTAGACGATGTTCCGACATTGTGATCGTTGACACTGATGAAGACTCAATGTTATCTTCAGAAGGGCCAGGCAAGCAAAACCCCCTTGTTCATTCCGATACAATCCTACTCTCTCGCTCCTACTCTCTTTTATTGCATTAGGACAACAACGATTCATCTGTTACTTGCTGCGGTAGCTGAACCCCTTTATCCTTTGCATGACCTGTCATTGCCACAGTAAATAGATGAAACCCACTAGCATGAGTAGGAGTTGTTTGAGTCCTGTTGTGCCTACTCATTCTTGCTTGTTTGTCATGCCTGCTACTGCTTAGAGTTGTGTCAGGTCTGATTTATCCGGGATGAATCAGAGGTGTGTGAACATGTCCTACTGTGTGTGAGCTAAGTGTGTGAACACGATTTGGTAAAAGGTGTCGGTGAGAGGCCATGTAGGAGTACATGGTGGGTTGTCTCATTGAAGCCGTCCTTAGGAACTGAGTTCTGTGTTTGTGATCCATGATTCAGCTACTACCATACATTGGGCCCTGAAATATGACCCCGCTCGACTTCTTATTCACCCTCATCCTCTGTCCAGGAGTTGCAAGTAGTTTCTGGTGTTTGTAGTATGCTGGAGGCCGTGGACAGCGCTGACCATAGGGGTGGGCTGTGATGCGGTAGGCACGTGGCCGGGTAAACCGGGCGCCCGTTTGGTGTCACGGAACCCTGTTCACATCGTTTGGGGCTGTGAGCGAAACTCCGGCCGAATCTCCTCATGGATGGAACCCGAATAGGCGCTAAACCTGGACTAGAGACTTGAGTGTTTAGGTAGGTCGTGGTCTACACCCACGTCGGCTTTCGCTTGAAGTCTGCCGAGCACATGTCGTGTGCAGACGCTAAGTGGTGGAAACATGTATGAAGAAGTACACCCCTGCAGGGTTAACATCATCTATTCGAATAGCCGTCTCCGCGGTAAAGGACTTCTGGGTTGCTTATATCAGTTCATAGACAAGTGAAAGTGGATACTCTAAAATACGCAAGATAAGTGTGAGTGCTATGGATGGCGTTCTCGTAGGGAGACGGGAGCGGATCCATAGTGGTGTATTGATATGGTGAATATGTGGACTCGTGTGCGCCACCTCAAAAGAGTTGCTTGCAGTCGTAGTTTAGGATAGCCACCGAGTCAAAGCTGGCTTGCTGCAGTTAAACCCCACCATCCCCTTGTTGATAATGATGCATATGTAGTTAGTTCTGATGTAAGTCTTGCTGGGTACATTTGTACTCACGTTTGCCTATTTTATGTTTTTTGCAGAGAGACTTCGGTCTCACTAGTAGTTCCACGTGGACTTCGACGTTTAGCTTGTTACCTCAGCTACGGTCTTGTGCCTCGGCAGGATTTGGTAGATAGTCAGGCTTCTCAGCCTTTTTCATTTATAGATGTCTGTACTCAGACATGATAGCTTCCGCTTGTGCTTTGACTTGTATGCTCTGATTGTTGGGTCATGAGACCCATGTTTGTAATATCTCGCTCCTCGGAGCCTATTGAATAAAATACTTGAGTTGTAGAGTCATGTTGTGATGCCATGTTGTATTTGCACATATCGAGCATATTGTGTGTATGTTATTGAAATGCTTGGTATGTGTGGGATCTGACAACCTAGTTGTTTATTCTTAGTAGCCTCTCTTACCGGGAAATGTCTCCTAGTGTTTCCACCGAGCCATGGTAGCTTGCTACTGCTCCGGAACACTTAGGCTGGCCGGCATGTGTCCTTCTTCGTTCCTGTGTCTGTCCCTTCGGGGAAATGTCACGCGATGAATACCGGAGTCCTGTTAGCCTGCTACAGCCCGGTTCACCGGAGTCCTGCTAGCCCAGTGCTACAGCCTGGATTCACTCGCTGATGACTGACACGTTCGATGCTGGGTCATGGATGCCTGTCCCTGTAAGTCTGTGCCACTTTGGGTTTACGACTAGCCATGTCAGCCCGGGCTCCTTATCATATGGATGCTAGTGACACTATCATATACGTGTGCCAAAAGACGCAAACGGTCCCGGGCAAAGGTAAGGCGACACCCGTGGGAATACCGTGCGTGAGGCCGCAAAGTGATATGAGGTGTTACATGCTAGATCGATGTGGCATTGAGTCGGGGTCCTGACAAATATGCGATACTATCCTAAAGAGACTCGAAGGTCCCACCAAGGATAGAACCGCATATTGAAATGCTTTTGCAAGGTGGATATCATTACGTCAACATTACATAATAGATGGGGATACATATAAGAGGCATACAATGCCACACGAATACAACGATATATCATACATGAGAACAACATCCGACTACGGATGCACCACAAATAGAAGCTCAAACGACATCCACCCTGCTAGCCCAGGCTGCCGACCTAGAACCTATCCCTGATCGAAGAAGAAGCAGAAGAAGAACTCCAAAACAAGTAACATTGCTCTCGCGTCATGATCATCGCAAAACCTTTACCTGCAACTGTTGTTGTAGTAATCTGTGAGCCACGAGGACTCAGCAATCCCATTACCATGGATATCAAGACTAGCAAAGCTTAATGGGTAAGGAAGGGGTAAAGTGGTGAGGTTGCAGCAGCGACTAAGCATATATGGTGGCTAACATATGCAAATAAGAGCAAGAAGAGAGCAAATGGAACGGTCCTGAAGCTAGCAATGATCAAGAAGTGATCCTGAACTCCTACTTACGTCAAACATAACCCAAAACCGTGTTCACTTCCCGGACTCCGCCGAAAAGAGACCATCACGGCTACACACACGGTTGATGCGGTTTAATTCGAATCTGGTGTCAGTTATCTACAACCGGACATCAACAAATTCCCATCTGCCACATAACCGCGGGCACGGCTTTTGAAAGTTTAAACCCTGCAGGGGTGTCCCAACTTAGCCCATGATAAGCTCTCGCGATCAATGAAGGATATACCTTCTCCCAGGAAGACCTGATCAGACTCAGAATCCCGGTTTACAAGACATTTCAACAATGGTAAAACAAGACCAGCAAAGCCGCCTGATGTGCAAACAAATCCCGATAGGAGTCGCACGTACCTCGTTCTCAGGGCACACCGAATAAATCAAGCTACGAGTAAAACCAGCCCTCAAGTTGCCCCAAGGTGGCCCCGCAGGCTGCTCATTTCAGACCAACACTCAAAGGAGCACTGGCCCGGGGGGGGGGGGTTAAAATAAAGATGACCCTCGGGCTTCGGAAACCCAAGGGAAAAAGGGCTAGGTGAGGCAAATGGTAAAACCAAGGTTGGGCCTTGCTGGAGGAGTTTTATTCAAAGCGAACTGTCAAGGGGGTCCCATAAATCACCCAACCGCGTAAGGAATGCAAAATCCGGGAACATAAGACCGGTATGACGGAAACTAGGGCGGCAAGAGTGGAACAAAACACCAGGCATAGGGCCGAGTCTTCCACCCTTTACCAAGTATATAGATACATTAATAAAATAAGAGATATTGTGATATCCCAACATAATCCTATCCATCATGGAGCAATCTTCAACTTCACCTGCAACTAACAATGCTATAAGAGGGGCTGAGCAAAAGCGGTAACATAGCCAAGCAACGGTTTGCTAGGAAGGGCGAAAAAGGTTAGAGGCTGACATGGCAATTTGGGAGGCTTGCTAAACTGGTGATAGGTAGCGCAGCATAGCGATAGAACGAAACAACTAGCATAGCAATGATAGTAGTGAGATCCAGGGTAGCTGAAATCCCGCTAGGAAGAAGAACGAGTCCATGAAGAAGACAAATGAACATAGTCGAACAAATCCTCACAATTCCAGAACGAAACCGAAGCTAACGAGAGAAGCAAACCGGAAAGAAGCAAACAACATGGTAAAACAACCATCACATAAACATGGCATGATGCACAACCAAGTATGATGCATGTCCGGTTTAAAGAGGCATGACATGGCAAAGTGCAACAAACAATACTACAAGTTAAGTGGAGCTCAATATGCAACGAGTTGCATATTGGCGAAACACCACAAGCAATTATTTAGTTGATCTCGTTTAAGTACACAACAATATTAAATGTTGTTAAACATGGCAAGAGGTGGAACATAAGTAATCTAACTATTTAGGCAAGTTCAAATGAGGCCAGAAGTTACAAACAACAATTCCGGAAAATCCCCATATGCAAATTATGAATTTGGTACTGTTCTGTCCTAAACCATATTTTAGAGTCGTTAAACAGGAAAATAAAGTGCACCATGTTAAACTAGGCATTTTTTCACCCCATTTACATATGAAGTTTATTTAAAACCGAGCTACGATTATTTAGTTATGAAATAAATCATTTTAACATGGCATTTAAGCAAATTTAATCAAACAACATTTTAAACATTTCAAACATGGATGAAAGTGGGATATTATGAAAGTACATGTAATTCCAAGCATTTTACATATATAAATTATTTACATGTGATGCCCGGTTCATGAGTTATTAAATGCATGAAGTGTAGGGGTTTTTCTGTAAAACAGTAAATCACTGGATAAATGACAAAATCGCAGCAGCAGGAAAAAATTCTATATGGGCCGAATCTGGAGCTATATGAACTTTGGAGGCTCACCCTGGGCTGAGGCCCAATCGGATGGAGAGATGAGGCCGGCAGGGGAGCTGCTGGGCCTCGCGACGTGTTCAACGCGAGCGCTGCTCGTGCGCTCGTTCTCCTGTTCGTTGCAGCGAGCTGCGGGCGGCGCCTGGAGCAGAGCTTCGGTGAGAGGGCGAAGGGGCGGCGAGGCGAGGGACTTGGGGCATGGAGCAGCGACGGCAGGGCTGGAGCAGACGTGCGGATCCGGCCCTAGGGAGCCGATCTGACCAGAGGCGAGGCGCTGATCAGGGTGGCGCCCTCGGGCCCGTGAAGCAGGGGAAGAAGACGGCGATGATGGCAAACTTGGCGGGGCGACGAGGACCATGCGGAGGCGGACTGACCAAGGCGGGGGAGGCGCGGGGATGGCGGACCCGGCGACAGCAAAGATCTCTCCAGCGAGGCAGGGACTTGGCGCGGGTTCGACGTCCTCGCGTGTTCGCACGCCAGAAGCAGGGGACGGCGCCGGAGATGAGATCCAGGGCGACCGACGGGAGTTGCAGGGGCGGTCTCTGGCTGGTTCCCGCCGGACCCGGCGATGACGGGTGAGGGGATCCGTCGGGAACAGCACGGGGCAGCGGGACCTGAGCAGCTTGCCGACGAGGGGGCTCCATGGCGGCCAGGTTCACCTGAGAGAGAGAGGTGAGAAATTTGAGACGGGAGAGAGAAGAGTGACAACCAGAAGGAGAAGGAGCACGGGGAAAAGGAGGCGGGACGACCTGGTTGCTGTTGCTACTTGGCGGCGGCGGGGACGAGGCAGAGGAGGGAAGAGGAGGCACGGCCTCGGGCGCTGGTTGGAGGAAATGGATCTGGGAGGATCCCGAGGGGAAGAGGACTGGCGGCGGCAGCTGGGAGGATGGGACAAGGCTCCTAATATTTAGGGTTTGGTCTAAAAATGGACAAGGGAGTCTATATATATAAGGAAGAGGGGGGTTTGGATCATCTGATCGAAATCAGACGGTCGAGATAAATAGGTTAGGTAGCCTAAATAAGAAAACGGAGATGTTTTATAGATGTTTGGGGATGATCCGGACCCATCGGTAATGACAGCCCGGGTCGGGTCCGGGAAAATTTCGGACACGGCAAGAAGGGTCGTGGTTGTGTAGAGAGACAAGGCAATCGTGTGCAAGAGTGTGGTTTGGCTCGGAACGGTCAGTGAAGATAATGGAGAGAAGCGGCAACTAAACATGGGTGCAAGTTTTTGAAAACAAATGCATATGCAAAGTGCATGATGCGATGATGAATGCAACAAACAAAAATAAAACACACGGCAACAACAAGATAGCTGGAAGACTTCTGGAGCGTCGATCTTGGGGCGTTACATCCGAGCAGGAAGAGGGGCAAACTAGCCCTAAGGAGTAGGCAACAGATGGAGAATCAGAGGATGATAATTACATGCCTATCTTCGAAGACGAGGTGAGCCTTGATGACAACGAATTCATCGTGCCTGAGGATCCCGTCGAGCAGGAAAGCTTCAAGCGCCGGCTTATGGCCACTGCAAAAAGCCTAAAGAAAAAGCAGCGACAACTTCAAGCTGATCAAGATCTGCTAACTGATAGATGGACCGAGGTCCTGGCTGTCGAGGAATACGAACTTGAGGGCCCTACAAAAAGTTACCCAAAGCGCAGGTTGCTACCTCAACTCGAAGAGGAGGCATTAAAGCCCACACTACCAGCGCATGATGCGGCTGACCGACCACCACGAGGCCGAGACAAAGCGGCATGCAAGCCCGAAGTCCAGACCGCACCCCTCGCCAAACAAGCAAAAACGCGCAGGCCGGGGGCCACATGAAGGACCTGCGAGATGTATTGGAAAACAAAGCAGGACAGTCAAGATCGATCTACGGATCGCGGGGGCGCGCCACAATGCGCGACGATGACCGATGCGCCGGATACACTAAACAAAAGTCCGGCCGGGCCGAATACAACAGACCAGAATCATTCGAACTGCATCTGATGTAGCCCGGCATAGAGGCGCCGCACACCCCCTATGCTTCACTGACGAAGTAATGGATCATGAATTCCAGAAGGGTTCAAACACGTAAACACTGAATCATATGTTGGCACCACAGACCCCGCGGTATGGATTGAAGATTTTCTCCTACACATTCACATGGTCCGCGGAGATGATCTACACGCCGTCAAGTATCTCCCACTAAAGCTCAAGGGACCAGCTCGACATTGGCTGAATAGCTTGCCAGCAAACTCCATCTATAGCTGGGAGAACCTGGTAGATGCATTCCTCGATAACTTCCAAGGCACTTATGTGCGACCGCCGAATGCTGATGACTTAAGTCACATAACACAACAGCCCGGAGAGTCAGCCAGGAAATTCTGGACTCGGTTCCTAACTAAAAAGAACCAAATTGTCGATTGTCCGGATGCCAAAGTGAAAGTACAACTATCCCTAGGTGGTTTTGGTAATTCATAACAACATATAGCTCATTGAGCTAATGCTATTCCAAGACTATTATTTCAGGAAAGCTCAATGAATGGCATGGCATGGATGATGAAAGTGGATCCCTCAAAATACTAAGGACAAAGGATTGGCTCAAGCTCAAAAGCCCAAGACTCTTCATTTTACATTTTAGTGATCCAAGATCACATTGAGTCTATAGGAAAAGCCAATACTATCAAGAAGGGATGAGGTGTTACTTAATGAGCCTCTTGCTTCATGTGCTTAGTGATATGCTCCAAAACCCTCAACTACTTTCCCACATCCACAAATGACCTAAACCTAAAGCCAAAATCGGTCACACCGATTCTTTCTATTCGGCGCCACCGATTCCAAAAGTCATAGCCACTGCCACAAACCCGAAGCAAATCGGTCTTACCGATAGGGATCTCGGTCTCACCGAGATGGGGTTGTAATCTCTCTGTTTCCCTTCGTAACATTTCGGTCTAACCGAAGTGAGTGATCGGTCCCACCGAGATTGCAATGTAAACTCTCTGTTTCCTTTTTGTAACATTTCGGTCTCACCGAAAAGAGCAAATCAGTCCCACCGAGTTTACCTGACAAACTCTCTGGAAAGCTTATTACCAAATCGGTCTCACCGAGTTTGTGTAATCGGTCTCACCGAGATTACGTTATGCCCTAACCCTAACCGAATCGGCCTCACCGAGATGCATGTCAGTCCCACCAAAAATCACTAACGGTCACTAGGTTTACTAAATCGGTCCGACCGAGTTTAACGATTCGGTCCCACCGAGTTTGGTAAATTGTGTGTAACGGTTAGATTTTGTGTGGAGGCTATATATACCCTTCCACCTCCTCTTCATTCGTGGAGAGAGCCATCAGAACGAACCTACACTTCCAACTTACCATTTCTTAGAGAGAACCACCTACTCATGTGTTGAGGCCAAGATATTCCATTCCTACCATATGAATCTTGATCTCTAGCCTTCCCCAAGTTGCTTTCCACTCAAACCCTCTTTCCATCAGATCCAAATCCTATGAGAGAGAGTTGAGTGTTGGGGAGACTATCATTTGAAGCACAAGAGCAAGGAGTTCATCATCAACGCACCATTTGTTACTTCTTGGAGAGTGGTGTCTCCTAGATTGGCTAGGTGTCACTTGGGAGCCTCTGACAAGATTGTGGAGTTGAACCAAGGAGTTTGTAAGGGCAAGGAGATCGCCTACTTCGTGAAGATCTACCGCTAGTGAGGCAAGTCCTTCGTGGGCGACGGCCATGGTGGGATAGACAAGGTTGATTCTTCGTGGACCCTTCATGGGTGGAGCCCTCCGTGGACTCGCAGTCGTTACCCTTCGTGGGTTGAAGTCTCCATCAACGTGGATGTACGATAGCACCACCTATCGGAACCACGCCAAAAACATCCGTGTATCCAATTGCGTTTGAATCCTCCAAACCCTTCCCTTTACTTTCTTGCAAGTTGCATGCTTTAATTTCCGCTGCATATACACTCTTTGCATTCTTGCTTGAATTGTGTGATGATTGCTTGACTTGTCCTAAGATAGCTAAAATCTGCCAAACTCTAAAATTGGGAAAAGGTTAAGTTTTTATTGGTCAAGTAGTCTAATCACCCCCCTCTAGACATACTTCAAGGTCCTACAAGTGGTATCAGAGCATTGGTCTCCATTTGCTTTGATTTCCATAGCTTTTGGTGGTCATAGCCTTGGTTTCACAACCTAGGAGAGTATGGCGTCTAGCGAGGGAAATTATCACCATAGAGGTCCTTACTTTGATGGTACTAATTTTGCTAGTTGGAAGCATAAGATGAAAATGCATATTCTTGGACATAACCCCGCCGTTTGGGCAATTATTTGTATTGGCTTGCAAGGTGAATTCTTCGATGGGAGACAACCGAACCGTGAAGCTAATGCGGAAGAATTGAAGATGCTGCAATACAACGCTCAAGCATGTGACATCATCTTCAACGGATTGTGCCCCGAAGAATTCAACAAAATCAGCCGTCTTGAGAATGCAAAGGAAATTTGGGATACTTTGATTGATATGCATGAAGGTACCGAGTCCGTCAAGGAATCCAAGTTGGATGTGCTCCAAAGTCAGCTTGACAAGTTCAAAATGAAGGATGGTGAAGGTGTCGCTGAAATGTACTCTAGGCTTGCTCTTATCACAAATGAGATTGCCGGCTTAGGGAGTGAAGAGATGACCGACAAATTCATCATCAAGAAAATCCTAAGAGCATTGGATGGAAAGTATGATACCATGTGCACATTGATCCAAATGATGCCAAACTACAAAGATCTCAAGCCAACGGAAGTCATTGGAAGGATTGTTGCTCATGAGATGTCACTCAAGGATAAGGAGGAACTTCACAACAAGTCAAGTGGTGCTTACAAAGCCTCAAGTGAAGCCCCCACATCATCAAGTGAGAAACCAACCTTCAATGAAGAATTGAGCTTAATGGTGAAGAACTTCAACAAATTCTACAAAAGTAGAAGCAAAGAAAGAAGCCCCAAGTCAAGGTCTTACAATGACAAGAGATCTTCTAGTCGAGAGCGCAATTGCTACAATTGTGGGAGACACGGACACTACTCCAATGAGTGTACGGCACCCTACAAAAGAAGAGAAGATTCTCCAAGAAGAAGGAGCAAAAGAGAAGAATCACCACCAAGAGAGAGGAGGAGTAGAGATGATCGTTATGAACGAAGACCCTCACGGAGAAGTAAGGATTCAGAAAGAAAGGACAAGTCATCAAGGAGCTACACAAAATGAAGACATCAAGCTCATGTTGGTGAATGGGTTTCCGGCTCCGACTCTGACAATCACTCCGAGAGAAGCTATCACTCCAACTCCGAATATACTCAAGATGAAGGTGTTGCCGGTCTAGCACTTGTGTCAACCAACTCCTACGACATATTTGACTCACCAAATGAAGGTGTTGGAAGATGCTTCATGGCCAAAGGTCCAAAGGTAACACATCCCGAGTATGTTGATTTTAATAGTGATGAAGATGACTTGCTTGGGGATGATGATTTACTTGTTGACAACTCTAGTGATGAATACTATGATGAAACGTCAATTAATCATGCTAATCAAACGAATGACAATGATAAGGAGAAAATTGAGCTTCTAACTAAAGAACTAAACACTCTTAAGTTGGCTCATGAAACTATCTTCGAAGATCATCGAGAACTTTTAAGGGCTCATGAGAAGTTACACTTTGAAAAGCTCAATCTTGAGCAAGAGCATGAGTTCTTAAAGGCAATCAATGATGATCTCCACAAGAAAATTTCTTCTTACATTGCCAAGCGTTTACTCTTATCTCACATCTAGGGGGAGCTTAACACTAAGAATTGAGTCAAAGCAACTCTAATGGTGTGAACACATTAATGCATTATGTAAAAGTGGTAACCCCACTTGAGCTTAAACAATGAGTATGACCTATGATCAAATGTTCTCATTTGACTCCTAAGTCAATATACTCATATATAGATGACCTAGTCATCGCCAATTGCTTGATAGATGTTAAAATTGGTTGTGCATGCTTTGCCACATATTTCAATTGCCATCTTATTGTGTGAGCATGTTAGTGCATATTTTACTCATTCAAGGACATCCACTTGTTGTTTTGTTTGTTTGGATTCTTTTCTTTGTGCCAAGTGGATGGACAAGAATGCCTAAGAACCTTCTTTAGCTATCTATGCTTTTCTCGTCTCAAACTCTATTCATGCTACATCACAAAATTTGATCAAGTCAGATTCGAACCACTCTGTGTGAGGAGCACTCGGAGTCCCCGATTCGTCATAGACTTAAACTTCCAAAACCTCTTAGTGATTCTCGGTCTGACCGATCCTTCCATTTTGGTCCTACCAAGATCATCAAGTTGATCTGAGTTTTCAATCTCGGTGCAACCGATTTGAACTTTTTGGTCTCACCGATTTGCTGTAACTGAACACAGTTATGCATCTCGGTGCCACCGAGTTGTTCCACTCGGTCACACCGACAGGGTCAAGCTATATATATAGCCACGGGCAAAATTTTGGAAATTTCTTTGAAACCCTTCGCCCGCGCAACAGCTCGCTCTGCCATCGTGGTCTCCGGATCGTCTCCTCGTCGCCAGCAGCCTCCTGTCGCTAGTCTCCGCCACTGTCAACAAATTTCGTCCCCGCCGTTGCCGCCGTAGCAAGTCCACCGCCAAGTTAGGGTATGGACTTAATCTTTGTGCTATCCACGTCTGATTCCTCGCACATTGTTTTCATATTGATTCTTGCCACGATTGAAACTCTTCTATCCATCCAAAGTAGTTCATAGATTAGATGTGATTCAAATTTTTAGGGTTAGGTTTCCGCCGAAACCATCTCGGACCCACCGAGTTGAAAAACTCGGTCTCACCGATTTGGCTTATGCCATTGCACTAGTGACTCTCGGTCTGACCGAGAATTACTAATCGGTGCAACCGATTTGAGGATTCTGTGAAACCCTAGCAGTCTCGGTACCACGGAACTGAAACTCGGTCCAACCGAGATCATCAGTTTAGGTTCCAAAACTGCTTCGGTATCACCGAGTTTGAAAATCGGTGGATCCGAAATGCTTTCTGTGAAAAACTAAGACTGAACTTTTGAGTCATTCTTTTGCAAAAACCTCCGCATTTTGTGATGCTCATCTTTTCTATCTCATCTATAACTCTTCACAGGGTCAGCAGTCAGCTTTTGCAGTATGTCCAATCAAGAGGACTGCAGCAGATCAGAAGAGGAGCTGTGGATATGCACCTTAGATTCAAGAATTGATAAACTCAAAGATGGGCACAGGAAAATATCAGTTGGATAAGGAACACTTTCCACTTTATCCAGACTTTGAGGACAATGAGGTTGTCATGAATGAAGATGATCCACAATCAGTTCAAGCTCAGGAGAAGAAGGAGAAGGCAAAGAGGGAGAAGGCTGCCAAGATGCCAACTCAAGAGGAGGCATTTGAATATTTCTTGAAAACCAAACAGGACCAGCTTGGTTACTTGATAGCATCATCTCTGAGGATTGAGAAGGGGTTGGCCACCCTAACTCAAAACCAGGAGAGCCTGGAAAGAATCATGGAACAAGAATTTTACGATCTAAATGTCAAGGTAACTGAGATTCGGTCAGTTGTGGAGCAGCTGCAGGATGACATGCAGGAGAGGAAGGGCAAGACTACCACCAATGTGTTAGCCAGAGTGCCCAGAGCCCAGAGGTCAGTTGCAGTGCCAGTGACAGACGCTAGAGCAGCAACTTCAGCACCAGCCACTGCCCCTACAGTTCCAGTGCAACCAGCTCCAGCACCAACTCCTCCAGCTCCATCCACTTCAACTGAAGCCTTCATCCAAGGAGCCATCTCTACACCACCACCAGAAGATCAAGCCTAAGAGTCGATCTAGCACTATGCATTTTCTATGAACTTTTTGGTAACTTGTTGCCAAAGGGGGAGAAAAATGTATAGATCATAGGCTTCGAGAGAGAGAGTGTTGCTTTTGTTCTCTCTTGCTTTATTTGGTGGTTTTTCAATCTTTGTTTGCTTTTGGTTGAGATACTATGCTTGTGAGACATTGATGATCATGTGTTTGATCATAAGCTACACTTATGCATGCTTGATATTATCCTATCTATCTTATGTGATCACTCACTATGCTTGGTGATGAGTGCTTGTATTCATTGTTTATTATTTTGAGCACTCCACCAAGATGTATGTGACATGGAAGAGTAACCCATGAGCCTAATTCATTGTGCATTTGCAGTCCAAAGAAAATCTAAAACTATGCACAAATTTAGGGGGAGCTCTTGCTTATCACATACTTCTCAAAGCGACGATGTTATTTAAATTTTATTATCATTTGTCGAAGCTTTCATCTATATGTTGTCATCAATTACCAAAAAGGGGAGATTGAAAGTGCAACTATCCCTAGGTGGTTTTGGTAATTCATAACAACATATAGCTCATTGAGCTAATGCTATTCCAAGACTATTATTTCAGGAAAGCTCAATGAATGGCATGGCATGGATGATGAAAGTGGATCCCTCAAAATACCAAGGACAAAGGATTGGCTCAAGCTCAAAAGCTCAAGACTCTTCATTTTACATTTTAGTGATCCAAGATCACATTGAGTCTATAGGAAAAGCCAATACTATCAAGAAGGGATGAGGTGTTGCTTAATGAGCCTCTTGCTTCATGTGCTTAGTGATATGCTCCAAAACCCTCAACTACTTTCCCACATCCACAAATGACCTAAACCTAACGCCAAAATTGGTCACACCGATTCTTTCTAGGCGGCGCCACTGATTCCAAAAGTCATAGCCACTGCCACAAACCCTAAGCAAATCGGTCTTACCGATAGGGATCTCGGTCTCACCGAGATGGGGTTGCAATCTCTCTGTTTCCCTTTGTAACATTTCGGTCTAACCGAAGTGAGCGATCGGTCCCACCGAGATTGCAATGTAAACTCTCTGTTTCCTTTTTGTAACATTTTGGTCTCACCGAAAAGAGCAAATCGGTCCACCGAGTTTACCTGACCAACTCTCTGGAAAGCTTATTACCAAATTGGTCTCACCGAGTTTGTGTAATCGGTCTCACCGAGATTACGTTATGCCCTAACCCTAACCAAATCGGCCTCACCGATATGCATGTCAGTCCCACCGAAAATCACTAACGGTCACTAGGTTTACTAAATCGGTCCGACCGAGTTTAACGATTCGGTCCCACCGAGTTTGGTAAATTGTGTGTAACGGTTAGATTTTGTGTGGAGGCTATATATACCCCTCCACCTCCTCTTCATTCGTGGAGAGAGCCATCAGAACGAACCTACACTTCCAACTTACCATTTCTGAGAGAGAACCACATACTCATGTGTTGAGGCCAAGATATTCCATTCCTGCCATATGAATCTTGATCTCTAGCCTTCCCCAAGTTGCTTTCCACTCAAACCCTCTTTCCACCAGATCCAAATCCTATGAGAGAGAGAGTTGAGTGTTGGGGAGTGAGGGAGTCCTGGATTAGGGGGTGTCCGGATAGCCGAACTACCATCATCGGCCGAACTATCATCGGCCGGACTATCATCATCGACCGGACTCCAAGACTATGAAGATACAAGATTGAAGACTTCGTCCCGTGTCCGGATGGGACTTTCCTTGGCGTGGAAGGCAAGCTTGGCGATACGGATATGTAGATCTCCTACCATTGTAACCGACTCTATGTAACCCTAGCCCTCTCCGGTGTCTATATAAACCGGATGGCTCTAGTCCGTAGGACACAACAACAACCATTACAATCATACCATAGGCTAGCTTCTAGGGTTTAGCCTCCTTGATCTCGTGGTAGATCCACTCTTGTAAACATCCACAATATCAATATCAATCAAGCAGGACGTAGGGTTTTACCTCCATCAAGAGGGCCCGAACCTGGGTAAAACATCGTGTCCCCTGTCTCCTGTTACCATCCGCCTAGACGCACAATTCGGGACCCCCTACCCGAGATCCGCCGGTTTTGACACCGACATTGGTGCTTTCATTGAGAGTTCCTCTGTGCCGTCACCGATAGGAAGGATGCCTCCTCCCGTCTTCAAGGACGGTATTTTCGCTAAAGGAGCCTTGGCCGCTGGCCAAACTATCCGGCTAGGTGGTTTTCTTATGACCGCCAGTCCGGCCACCCCTTCGACAATGACCTCTCAAGTCGTCAAAAGCAATCTTCATGTCAGCTCGGAATTCGCCGAGCGGCTGGATCCAATAGAGCTCTCATCCGTAAACGAGCTCTTGGATCGCATCGCCGCCCTGGGAGTCACTACAGACTACAATCAGATTGGGCTTAAAACCGATCTGAGAGAGATTAACTCTCCCCAGGTCACCCACCACGTTGCAGTGGTAGAGGAACAATGGGGCAACTCTTCTCCTGTATTGTAAACTAGTCATGTCCGGGATCCCGAACCCCCCATGCCGGATTCCCGCGGAGGGACGGACTTCGATCAAGCACTGAACTTAAAGTCAGGCATCGGACCAGACTCGCTGGACAACGTCCAGCAATCCAAGCTTCCAAATTTGGAAACTTCTCGGCCTTCGAGCCTTGAGATGGGTAGGGTTCCGGACTTAATTCCACCCACCCGCCCAGACATATGCGATCTATCTCTAATCCGGCAAGAGCCCGCTGAGACAGTACATCACTACTGGGCCAGATTCCTCCTGGTTATGGACATGATAAAGGACTGCCGAGAGGAAAACGCAATCTCAATTTTTTGCAATAATTGCACGGACGAGGGAATCTTGAACGCCGTCAGCCGTCGTGAAATTACACGCTTCGCCGACCTGGCGTCCATAGTACGAAAGTACTGTGCGATGGAGAGTTTCTGGACAATCGAAAATAAGTTTTGGGACAATCTGGCCCCGAATACAACCCTAGTCCGCAACAAAAGGGTGCATTACACTCAGGCACCAGATACAAAAACCAAAAAGCAAAAACCCCATAAAGGGCACGGAACCGTACTGGAGGGATGGCTTAACGGACCCTGTAAAATTCACAATACAGAAGGCGCCGTCCCAACATATAGCCTTCGAGCATGTTGGATATTACGGCAGGTGGCCAAAAGTGGAGAGGAGCTTCTAGCCCCGGAAAACCACTCCAACAACATCGGTACGGTATCAACAGTCTTCGAGACTTTCGCATCAAATAATATGCGGAAACGAACAATCCGCAGCCTCGCCGAAGTCTACCAAGTAGCAACAACCAATCCATGGAGCGACACAGCCATCACCTTCAACGCCAGCGACGAACCTAAATTCTGAACAACCCGAGCTCCAGCCGCACTGGTACTTAGTCCTATAGTGGACGGCTTTCGACTTACAAAAGTCCTCATGGATGGCGGCAGCGGATTAAACCTCATCTACGAGGAAACCCTTCAAAAATGGAAATAGACTGGAGCCGCATTGAGCGAAGCAGCATAACCTTTAGAGGAATAATCCCTAGCCGGGAGACGCGCTGCACAGGAAAAATCACACTCGATGTGGTATTCGGCTCGCCGGACAATTACAGATCCAAAGAAGTCACGTTCCAAGTGGCCCTGTTCAACAACGGATATCACGCTATATTAGGACGTGAGGCATTCACAATTTTCAAGCCGTACCCCATTACGGGTACATGAAGCTCAAAATACCTGGGCCTGACCCGGACATAGCACTCCGCGCCGAAAATAAGACAGCCGCATTAGCCTTAGAGGCACTATCCGAAGCCCTAGCGGCAGAGGAACTCACCGCGCTGCGCTCTATGGTGAATAGGGACGATGTGATACTCGATAAGAGATCCAAGTCCACCTCCTTTAAACCAGCAGATGAAATAGTAAAATTCCAGGTCCACCCAACGGACCCGACAAAGACGGCCTCCATCGGGGCGCAATTGAACCCTGATGTAGACGCCGCACTGCGAGAATTCCTTCGGGAAAATTGGGACATTTTTGCCTGGCACCCCTCGGATATGCTCGGAATCCCACGCAGATTGGCAGAACACAGCCTAAACATCCTAAAAGGATTCAAGCCAGTCAAACAGGCTCTTCGACGATTTTCCGAACCCAAAAGGCAGGCAATGGGAGAAGAGCTAGCCAAACTATTGGAAGCCGGATTCATCAGAGACATCAAACATCCGGATTGGCTAGCAAACCTGGTAATGGTACCAAAGAAGGACAAATCCTGGCGCCTATGTGTCGATTTCAAAGACCTAAATAAAGCCTGCCCAAAGGATCCCTTCCCCCTCCCCCGCATCGACCAAATCATCGATGCCACTGCAGGGCACGATTCATTGTGCTTCCTGGACGCATACTCCGGCTATCATCAAATCAAGATGGCAGAAGCGGATCAAGCTGCAACGGCATTCATTACTCCATATGGACCATTCTGCTTCAACACGATGCCCTTCGGAGTTAAAAACGCCGACGCAACATATCAGCGCATGATTCAGACATGTCTGGCTACCCAGATCGGCAAAACAGTAGAGGCATACGTAGACGACGTAGTCGTCAAAACTAAACACGTTGAAACTCTAGTAGACGACTTGAGGCTCACATTCGACAACCTCAGAGCATATGACATCAAGCTGAATCCGGAAAAATGCGTTTTCGGCGTACCAGCGGGAAAGCTGCTGGGCTTCATCGTATCCGGTAGAGGAATTGAAGCAAACCCAGCCAAGATCCGAGCTCTGTCACAGCTAGATATCCCAAAAGACCTCAAGCAAATACAAAAATTGACTGGATGCGTGGCGGCCCTAAGCCGCTTTATCTCCCGTCTAGGAGAAAAGGCGTTGCCCCTCTATCGCCTCCTTAGGCGCACCAAACACTTCGAGTGGACGGATGCTGCCACCGCCGGACTCGAAGAAATAAAGGACATATTGGCAACAAATCCGGTCCTGGTTGCCCCCAACCTGGGCGAACCAATGCTGTTATACATCGCAGCAACGCATCAAGTTGTAAGCGCGGTACTCGTCGTCGAACGAGAGACAGAAGGGCATAAATTCCCTCTTCAAAAACCAGTATACTACGTATCCACTGTGTTAACCCCCTGCAAGTCCCGCTACCCGCACTATCAGAAGATAGCATACACGGTGTTCATGGCATCCCGGAAGCTCCGACACTACTTTCAAGAGTGTTCGATAACAGTGGCCTCTGAAGTACCACTTAACGACATTATAAACAACCGCGACGCGACGGGCAGGATTGCAAAATGGGCCATTGAGCTCTTACCATTTGATATAACTTACAAACCTCGGCGAGCTATAAAGTCACAAGTTTTGGCTGACTTCGTCGCTGAATGGACCAAAGCCGAACTCCCTAAAGATTACGGCGCATACTCCAATTGGATTATGCACTTCGACGGCTCTAAAATGTTAGCCGGATTGGGGGCTGGCGTCGTATTGACGTCCCCGACCAGAGACACAGTCCATTACGTACTTCAGATAATGTACATGGACTCCAACAACGCAGCCGAATACGAGGCCCTTTTACATGGTCTCCGGATGGCAATCTCCATGGGCATTCAACGCCTAGAGGTGCGCAGGGATTCAAACCTCGCCATATCCCAAATAAATGGAGACTTTGACGCCAAAGATCCGAAAATGGTAGCATACCGCAACGCTGTCCTAAAAATGTCAGCCCGGTTTAAAGGACTTGAATTCCATCACGTAGCACGGGATAATAACCAAGCAGTCGTTGTACTGGCACGCGTCAGCGCAAAACGCGACGCTGTCCCTCCTAACATCTTCCTGGAACGGCTCTGCAAGCCATCCGTACTATGGGAAGAGGAGTCCGGAAATAACAAACCGGAACAAGCCGCACCAAGCGGTGATTCAGCCGATGACATAACACCTTCAGCCCACGACATAATGGCAGTAATTGCCCCGTGGACAGAACTATTCCTCGCCTACTTGCTTAGGCAGGAGCTTCCCGAAGACCAAAATGAGGCCCGCCGCATTGTCCGGCGATCTAAAGCCTACAAGGTCTATGAGGGAGAACTTTATAAGAAAAGCACAACCGGAGTCCTTCAAAGGTGTATCTCCGAAGAGGAAGGGCGAAACCTCCTGGCTGAAATTCATGCCGGACTAGGCGGACACCACGCTGCAGCTTGGGCCCTTGTAGGAAAGGCATTCCGTACATGATTTTATTGGCCGACGGCCCGAGCAGATGCTTAGGACTTAGTCCAAAGATGCGTCGGTTGTCAGCTCTTTGCTAATCAGAGCCATATGCCACCCACCGCCCTCAAAACTATACCCATTACCTGGCCGTTCGTGGTCTGGGGGCTTGACATGGTTGGACCACTTAAAGGGGGAACCCACAAGCAAAGGTACCCTATTGGCCATGGTGGATAAATTCACCAAATTGATAGAGGCCAAGCCAGTTAAAATGGCAGAGTCCGGACCCGTGATAGACTTTATATCCGGGATAGTACACCGTTATGGTGTCCCCCACAGCATCATCACCGATAACGGCACGAACTTCACGGCCGATGAGGTTAAATCATGGTGCAAGAATATGGGCATCAAGCTCGATTACGCTTCAGTCTATCACCCTAAAACCAACGGTCAAGTGGAACGAGCAAATGGTCTAATAATGAGCGGCATCAAACCCAGACTAGTGCGGTCCCTTACGAAATCTGACGCACACTGGGTAGAGGAGCTCGACTCCGTACTCTGGGGGCTGCGGACAACGCCTAACCGTACTACCAGATTCACACCATTTTTTATGGTATACGGCGCAGAAGCAGTTTTGCCCTGCGACATCATTCATGACTCACCTCGAGTGTGCATGTACGAAGAAAGAGAAGCCGAGTTGGATCGGCAGGACAGCTTGGACGCATTGGAGGAAGAACGCGACGTCGCCAAGGCTCGTTCCACATTTTATCAGCAACAGGCTCGAAGATACCAAAGCCAAGAAGTACGGGCCAAGACTTACAACATTGGCGAACTAGTTCTACGCCTGCCGGACAAGAAAAAGGACAAGCTCAAGCCCAAATGGGAAGGGCCCTTCATCATCAATCAAGTCCTGACCGGCGGAGCGTACCGCCTGCGAAATGCATCGGATAACCGACTCGAGCCGAACCCATGGAACGCAGCCCGCCTCCGAAGATTCTATGCCTAGCGCCGGACTAAGAGTTTGTCCCTTTCCCCCAGTCCAATTTTTTTACTTCAGCTGCCTTTTGTTTATCTTTTTCTTCTCAACCCTATTCATCAAAGCCTTAAAGGGCCTACTTGCGCAACGTTCGCGCGCAATTGATGTGCTATCCGCACTCATTATACCTGGGGGCTTCTTTACCAGAAGCTTAATTATAAGGGCTTCATGCCCAGCACATGTGTCAAGCCTCCACATGTACCTTTTATTCACCATTATATGCATCGATATGACTTAAGTTTTGGCCAAGCTGGGTTGCCTGGCTCCTGTGCTTACCCCTACGTTCCCGATTGTTCGGCTAGGAGGTAAAGGGAGCACCTCTGTGATTGTTACTGCCGGGTCAGCCGGATGTGTACCTCAGACTGGGTGAAGCCGAAAGCTAGCGTTCTTAAGGGAATATTCGGTCGGTGACTTAAAAGATGATTTTTTATCCACTTATTTATCTGCCCCCAGATGTTTTTCTGCTTTTTTCGCAGTCCGGACATGCACTTTAGGGCATGCCACCCCCATAGGAAAGGAACCCTTAACGGAACTATTCTCCCTGGAAGATGTTTCTTACTACCCATGTAATATAACATAACTAGTTGGGCACTTGTCTGATAAAGCACTAATGACCCCTACGCCTGGTCTCCATGCATACCCCGGTTGTTTCATAACCAAGAAGGTATTCGGACACACTCCGGACTCTAGGGTCCTGAGGTCGAAGCGAAAAGGTCGGCAAAGACAAACGATCTACAATCCGGCTAGAAGGCATTTTATATGTCATTTTATAATACATTGTCAAATCGACTGATTGTATTCTTCCTCAATCTCGTCTAACAGGTTGTCTAATTTACAGTCCTGTTGGGAAAATTTAGCGGCCAACTCTACTTGGTCGTATAGTAAACTCACAGGGATCTCCTTCCCATCGGGCCCCACAGGTCTGACTTCGGCCATATGGTTGGGATCCGCCTTCTTGTACCGCGTCTTTACCATGGCCCAGGCCTCCCTGGCACCTTGACGGCAGGCCGAAATCTTCCATAAATGGAAGCGCTGCCGCACTCCATGCAGCTTCTCCGCAAGCTCCCCAAGACCCTCGGGTAAGGAGAAGGTTGGCCATAAAGCCTGGATGACGCCGCTCATTGCCTGCCGAACTCGTTCGATCAGTTGCAACAATTCGGGAAGTTGATCACCCGTTGATATGGGCATCTCCTCCCCAGGGCGACCTGTGAGCATACCTGCAGACATATTCTGTCAAATTGACTTCCTCGCCGAACTCTTCTTTTCAAAGGAGTTCGCTCAAGCACTTACTATAGATGCCGCGACGAAGCCGTTGATTCTCCTTAACGGAGCCCGACAGCTCGGCCCGAACGCCTTTCAGCTCTTCCCAAGCTGGGCATGGGCATCCTGGAGCTTGTTCCTTTCATGCTGCACCTTATGCAGCACCCTCTTGCCGGCCTTTAGTTGGCGCAGAAGTTCTTTCCTGTCCGGATCTTGTCCGGCAGCACCTGCAATGTCATTTTTTAGACTTGCGCAAAGTCCAAACGCTACTTATCTTTCTAAAATAATGTGTTACCAGGAGAGGTCCCTGTGTTTCCTCCTGCGCCAGAGAGTGCGGCCTCAAGTTGGGCCTTGCACTCTTGCAGCTCCTGAGACAGTTGGGTATTCTTCTCGGTAAGATCCTACGTTTCATATGATCCTTAAATCAGTTAATATAACTACTTTAAGTCTCGGGGGCTACTGGCATATACAACTATTAAATTCTCTTACCCGTATGTCTTTTACATACTGCTCCGTGGCTCTGGTAAAACCATCTTGAGCAGCACGAAGGTGCGCGTCCCCCGCGTTAAAGGCATTCAACGCCTCGGGGGAGAAGCACGCGTCACGAAATACTGCCCGGCAGTGCCTGTGATTCAGGGCACTCTCCACCTCAGACTTGGTGGCGGACAGTCTGTCGGCATCCTCCGTCGGAGGAATGTCCGGCTCGCGCCTTGCGCTCGCCTCCCCCTCCAGACCAGGTGCTGGAGCCTGGCTGGTAGAGGTTGGATTGGCAACCTCCACACCCGCAGTCCGGCGGACGCTTTTTTCCCTACAAAAGTCATGAGCACTCAAACGCTTCCTAGGAACGTTGCTCTAAATAATGAATTGTGAGCTACACCTTTGCGGCGACGTTTCAGTCCGCGCCGCGCTCCTCTTCCGCCTACTGGTCCGGACTGGCCTTTGTTGGCCAGCCACCGCGGGCTCGGCTTCTCGCCCTAGGGGCGCCTCCTGCACAGCGCCGTCGTATATGGTGGTCAGAAATAAGCAAGGATGGAATGACGGTGTCAGGACTTCGGTCGCAATCACCTGGGAAGCCGGATACAGTCCGGGATAGTCGGCCGTGATGGCGACTAAAGCATTGTCCATGCTGAGCTGGTGGAACACCCCATCGATTAGCTCCACCATTATGTCCGGATCCTCTTCGGAGGCCGGATCCCGGGATCTCTCTGGATCCTCGGGTTGCGGAGCTGGACTTAGCATGTCCTCCATGATCCGGCGCAACTCCTGCGTCGAAAGAAGAACACAATATAAGAAACTTAAGTTTCAAAAAGCATGGGTCGGGCACGCAGAGTGTTCGCTTACCCAAGGCCGGGGATTATTCATGGAGAACCCATTTAATGGGTTCGTCCGAAGGAAATCCTCCTTCTCCCCCTTATACAGGCCGGACAGGATCGTCACCAGATCTTTGACCGAATCCGGCCCTTTGCGGCCATGACGGGTGGCATCGTCCTCCCCGTTGAAATCCCACATGGGGTGGCCCACGTATTGTAGTGGCTGCACCCCCCGCATAATGCATGTTGCCATGACTCCAATCATGGTCAACCCGGCATGGGCCAGTAACCTTATTCGGCCCATCAAATAATGGACACTCTTGTCTTCCTCCAGTTGGGGGCTCCACGGACGCCAACTAAGGCGTTTCTTCAGAGGAACATTGCTGAACTCCGGGAGGCCGATCCAAACAGGGTCCAGCAGCGGAGTGTCTTCTATATAAAACCATTCCGAAGGCCAGTCTTCGGACGCCTTCTTAGGGGTTCCGGATGGATATCCGGTCCCGGCAATGCGCCATATTTCAGCGCCGCCCACTTGATATATGGACCCCTCATGAGAACGGGGTACAAGGCAGAACAACCTCTTCCACAAAGCGAAATGGGGCTCGACACCCAGGAATAGCTTGCAAAGAGCTACGTAACCCGCAATATGCAGGATTGAGGCGGGCGTGAGGTGATGAAGCTGGAGTCTGTAGAACTCCAGGAGCCCGCGGAGGAATGGATGTACAGGAAATCCGAGCCCCCTTATCAGATAGGGGACGAAGCATACCCGCTCCCCTTTGTTGGGATTTGGGGTAACCTCCGGTTGCTTCCCACCTTTGTAGGTGGCCAGCCTGGCTCGAACTGGAACCATGAAGGCCGGAGGGAGATATCCCCCCGCTTGGAGCTTCACCAGCTCGTTGTGCGGAACAGAGCATCTCCTCCAATCTCCTGGCAAAGGGCTGGGAGCGCGAGAAGAGGAGCCGCATCGACGGTCCATGATGGAATGGATTCTTAGTCGAAAGCGCTCCGATGAGTGTTCGCGGGAGGAAGATGGTGATTTGGATCTGGATTCTTGCCTCCCTTATAGGCAGATTATTCGCACAACTAGGGGGTAAAACATAAAAGACACCCTGGCTTTTCACATTCGCACGACGCATGGAAGAAGGCCATTATTGGGCGTGGAAGCCAAGACACGCAACATTGATGAGGAAGCCGGACACTATTCGGCAGGTACGTAGAACTTGAAGGAGAACCCGCCTTGCAACGCCGAAGACTACACACATGCTGGACTTATCATCATTGAAGCCTGGTTCGGGGGCTACTGAGGGAGTCCTGGATTAGGGGGTGTCCGGATAGCCGGACTACCATCATCGGCCGAACTATCATCGGCCGGACTATCATCATCGACCGGACTCCAAGACTATGAAGATACAAGATTGAAGACTTCGTCCCGTGTCCGGATGGGACATTCCTTGGCGTGGAAGGCAAGCTTGGCGATACGGATATGTAGATCTCCTACCATTGTAACCGACTCTATGTAACCCTAGCCCTCTCCGGTGTCTATATAAACTGGATGGCTCTAGTCCGTAGGACACAACAACAACCATTACAATCATACCATAGGCTAGCTTCTAGGGTTTAGCCTCCTTGATCTCGTGGTAGATCCACTCTTGTAAACATCCACAATATCAATATCAATCAAGCAGGACGTAGGGTTTTACCTCCATCAAGAGGGCCCGAACCTGGGTAAAACATCGTGTCCCCTGTCTCCTGTTACCATCCGCCTAGATGCACAGTTCGGGACCCCCTACCCGAGATCCGCCGGTTTTGACACCGACAGGGAGACTATCATTTGAAGCACAAGATCAAGGAGTTCATCATCAACGCACCATTTGTTACTTCTTGGAGAGTGGTATCTCCTAGATTGGCTAGGTGTCACTTGGGAGCCTCCGACAAGATTGTGGAGTCAAACCAAGGAGTTTTTAAGGGCAAGGAGATCGCCTACTTCGTGAAGATCTACCGCTAGTGAGGCAAGTCCTTCGTGGGCGAAGGCCATGGTGGGATAGACAAGGTTGATTCTTCGTGGACCCTTCGTGGGTGGAGCCCTCCGTGGACTCGCGCAGCCATTACCCTTCGTGGGTTGAAGTCTCCATCAACGTGGATGTACGATAGCACCACCTATCGGAACCACGCCAAAAACATCCGTGTCTCCAATTGCGTTTGAATCCTCCAAACCCTTCCCTTTACTTTCTTGCAAGTTGCATGCTTTAATTTCCGCTGCCTATACACTCTTTGCATGCTTGCTTGAATTGTGTGATGATTGCTTGACTTGTCCTAAGATAGCTAAAATCTGCCAAACTCTAAAATTGGGAAAAGGTTAAGTTTTTATTGGTCAAGTAGTCTAATCACCCCCCCTCTAGACATACTTCAAGGTCCTACACAAAGCCTTAGCAGCTTTCAAGCATAACATCCATGACGAATGGCTTCCCCGACACCTCGACCAAGAAAAGCCAAAGTCCATGGCAGCCCTTACGACACTCATGACCCGCTTTTGTGCGGGCGAGGACAGCTGGCTGGCTCGCAGTAACATCAATCCAAAACACTCTGGTGATTCAGACGCCAGAGACAGCAACGACAAGCCACGATGCAATAGACACAAGCGCCGGAACATTGGTGACAATACCGAAGACACGACAGTCAATGCTGGATTCAGAGGCTCGAAATCCGATCAGCGGAAAAAGCCGTTCAAAAGAAACAATCCAGGCTCGTCCAGTTTGGACCGCATACTCGATCGCTCATGTCAAATTCATGGCACCCCCGATAAACAAGCAAACCACACTAATAGAGAATGTTGGGTATTTAAACAGGACGGCAAGCTAAATGCCGAATACAGGGACAAGGGGTTGCATAGTGATGACGATGAGAAGCCCCAACCGCCAAATACAGGAGGACAGAAGAAATTCCTTGCCCAGGTAAAAACGGTGAATATGATATACGCAACCCATATTCCCAAGTGGGAACGGAAGCGTGCACTACGGGACGTCTATGCGATGTAGCCAGTCGCCCCAAAGTTCAACCCATGGTCTTCATGTCCGATCACCTTCAATCGCAAGGACCATCCTACCAGTATCCATCATGGCGGTTCGGCCGCATTGGTCCTCGACCCAATCATTGACGGATTCCACCTTACACGAGTCCTCATGGACGGTGGTAGCAGCCTGAACCTGCTTTACCAGGACACAGTGCGCAAAATGGGCATCGATCCCTCAAGGATCCAACCCACCAAAACCAGCTTTAAAGGTGTAATACCAGGTGTAGTGGCCCGCTCTACGGGCTCAATCACATTGGAAGTAGTCTTCGGATCTCCGAACAACTTCCAAAGCGAGGAGTTAATCTTCGATATTGTCCCCTTCCGTAGTGGTTATCATGCCCTACTAGGACGAACCACATTCGCTCGATTCAATGCGGTGCCGCACTATGCATACCTCAAGCTCAAGATGCCAGGACCTCACGGGGTTATAACAATTAATGGAAATACAGAGTGTTCCCTGCATACGGAGGAGCATACGACGGCCCTAGCGGCCGAAGTACAAAGCAACCTTCTTAGGCAAACAACCAACTCGGCCATCAAGAACCCGGACACCGTCAAGCGAGTCCGGAGTACCCCGCAGGAGGATTATCCAGCACATCCAGAGATCGATTAGCAATATAGCCTCCGTCCTAGTCCCAGCCAAGCGACAAAACTTGTGCCGCGCGTACATAATTACTCACTAAAAATACCATGGGCACGGGCGGAGGCACATCTATGACGCGGTCCACAATGTGGCTCAACCGCCATGGGACCCGTATCCCTTCATCATTTTCTTTCTTCCAGGACCCAATTTTCTGGAAGCCCTTTCAGATAGCCGGATTATCGGACTCATCATGGAAAGGAAAACCTAGGAGGTCAGAAGCTTTGACGTACAATGAAATACCCAGGTGGTCTCTATTAACGATATTTATACCTGTTTTATATACCCATACATAGCTTACCCTTGGTTAGGACATGTTAAATAATCCTATTTTGCTTATCGCACTTCTTGTATACATACGCTTCGACATATCATTCGAATAACAATGGAAGAAACATACAGCATCAGCTTATTATTGCATTTTCTTCATATTCCGCATTATACTATTTATTTACTGAAAATCGCACCCGTACACTTTGTACGTTCAGTTCGCCAGGGGCTTCAGTGTACCCCATAACACAGCCAGAAAAGTCCGAACACTTTTTGACAGTGCGGCACCCCGAACTTATAGCATTATATGCATTAGCTCTGAATCATGTCTTGGCTCAATATTTGGGTTTTCCCGGCTCCCATGTTTTGGTGCCTTACGTTCCACTATATCGGCTAAGGTAGCGCAGGGAGAACTACTACAATTGTGTCCCGGTTCTTCCGGACGAGCACCTCAGTAGAGAAAGCTGAAAACTAACTGTCATGATGCGGCGAGAGCTGGTCGCTGTTTGAGAGGTCTCAAATCCTTAAAGATTTTTTCCGCTTCGGGCGAGGAATCGGCCTTGTTCGATTTGGGCATGTATAGCGCCCCAAACTTCGGCCTTCTGAATACTAGGGGCTTCGCCAAAATTTAAAATTGTAGACTTCTAAGGCCAAGTGAGAGTGATAAAGCTATATAGTCCGATTGCCTTGTTCGCTGTGCTAAACACCTCCTTAAAGGACCAAAAATTTGGATTAAGAGTGTTTACATTTATCCCAAACACCCTGGTACTAGCTACACGGGGG
Organism: Triticum aestivum; assembly: GCF_018294505.1. Classification (NCBI taxonomy): domain Eukaryota; kingdom Viridiplantae; phylum Streptophyta; class Magnoliopsida; order Poales; family Poaceae; genus Triticum; species Triticum aestivum. Next base: position 621,937,777 of record NC_057807.1, on the reverse strand, counting down.
CGGAAGCCGATGACTGGCCAACTTTAGATTTGATAAACGGTCGCACAGATGGTAATATTTTAAATCAACAAGCATTGCATAACGCACATGAACTAGTTTTCATATTACAGGATGATAATATCACATTTCATTCAAATATCACATACTTAGCACATTCATCCGCCACAAGGCGGGCACCCTTCAGGACACCGTCATAATACTTCTCAGGGTAACGATGCTCTTTGTCCTTCGGTGGCCCCTCCTTCACCAGCTTCTCGGCGTCCATCTTCGCCCAATGCACTTTTACACGGGCGAGGGCCCTGCGCGCACCTTCAATGCAGACGGACCGCTTAATGACTTCAAGCCGCGGACAGACATGCACCATCCGCTTTATAAGGCTGAAGTAACTGTCGGTCAGGGGCTCGCTAGGCCACAGTCGGACTATAAAGTCCTTCATGGCCAGTTCGGCCGCCTTGTGTAGCTCGACCAATTGCTTCAGCTGGTCGCTCAAGGGCATCGGATGTTCGGGCCCAATATACATGGACCAGAACAACTTCTCCGTCAAGCTCCCCTCTTCTGCTTGGTAGAACTCCGCGGCATCTGATACGCTGCACGACAGATCGACGAACACTCCTGGAGAGCTCCGAATTCGGGCAAGTAAAAGGAAAGTTTCCTTCACATGCTTGCTTTGCATAATGAATGCCTTACCCGCCGCTATCTTCTTGGCTGTCTCGATTTCCTGGAGGGCCTTTTGGGCTTCGGCCTTGGCGTCTTGCATGCTCTGGAGGGCCTTCACAAGCTCGGACTCTCGCGTCTTAGAGTTACGCTCTAGGGACTTGCATTTCTTGACAAGGTCCTGGAGCTCTTGCTGGACCTCATTTACCCGAGCATCTTGCTTTTCGCGCTCGGTGCGCTCCTTGGCCGCCCTGTCTTCAGCCTCGGACAGCGCTTTCTTCAGGGCCGCCACTTCGGTCATGGCCCCTATTAAAATTCAGGTTGCTTCTTTTAGCATCATAAATTTTCCTCCATATAATGCACGAATGGGGTATCACTTACCTTTGTTCTCCTCGAGCTGCCTCTTCACGAGGCCGAGCTCTTCCTAGGCCTGCACAAGGTTCCGCTTCAGTCCGAAGACCTCAGCAGTGCGGGCAACGGCCAGCAGCGATGCCTGCTTATTCACATAACATGATTAGACTCCTGCGGACATTTTTGATCCTCTGTTCGGCTTTTCCTCCCGAACACCAAACAAATCATCAGGGGCTACTATCTATGCTATGATATTTTCTAATAAGGTGATTATTTACCTCAAAGCCTATTAGGAGGCTGGTGCATGCTTCGGTCAACCCGCTTTTGGTAGACCGAACCTTCTCAATCACCATACTCATAAGAGTACGGTGCTCTTCGTCAAGGGAAGCGCCATGAAGTGTTTCCAGCAAATTGTCCAATGCCTCTGGTTGGACAGAGGTCATCATAACAAGCGGCTCGCCCTCCTTAGCGAGGGGCTGCCTACCTAAATTCGGAACCATTCGAGGTTCGGCGCAGTGTCCGGACAAGAGCCGGACTTGCTGCGGCCCTCGCCGTCAAGATCCATGGGGGTCTTTCCCCCCATGAGCCCGGTGCCTGGGATTTCGCCTTGAGATGTCCACAGAATCGCCTCCTCCTGCCCCGGTATCCGCTGGGACAACACCTCGGCGTCGTCCGCGGGACGGGGGGATGTGGCGGTCAGGAGCGAATAGCCGTTCATCTCCGACGGACTCAAAGACCCATCCGAGGAGGATGCGCCTATATGGGCCTTGGACGGACTTATGATCATGTTCAACATGTTAGAAAGCAAATAAAGCGAAGCATACAGGAAGATAGTATCCGGACACTTACGACTTCGCCCGGGGCTTGTCCCTGGGCAGCCACTCCTCGTCGATGTAGGCGGCGGTGGTGCATTGGTCCGGAGGGAGGGTTCTTCCCTTCTTGGACCCCTCGGCCTCCCTGGATGGGGCGGCCTTCCTTTTCTTCTCCTCCCTGGTTGGGGGAGGGACTTCTTCTTCCTCCTTGTTTTCGTCGGAGAAGGGCACCTCTAAGTCTTCGGACGATGCGTCCGACACGGCCTTGTGCCGGAGACCTTTCCTGGTCCTCGTGGCCTTCTTCTCCAACACCTTGTAAGGCGACGGGACCAGCATCTCCGTCAGGAGAGTGGTTGCTGGATCTTCAGGTAGCAGAGCCGGACAGTTGATCCGCTCCACCGTCACCAATATTCCTGTTAAATCAGCACGGTGGCTTAAACTCCCCCCAAATATACCGGGAAAGGCTCATCTTCAAAGATGGAAGGCTTACCGGATTGGCAATGCGCTTTGCGCTGAGTCCATGGTCTTTGGTGAGGGGAGGAGGGACTTCGGACGCCTTGAACAACACCTTCCAGACGTCTTTGTGCGTCATGTCGAAGAGCTCTCACAGCATTTGGTGTTGGGCCGAATCAAACTCCCATATATTGAATGCCCATCTTTGGGACGGGAGGATCCGATGGAAGAGCATGACTTGGACGACGTTGACGAGCTTGATATTCTTGCCCATCATATTCTTGATGCAGTTCATGAATCCGGTCAGCTCCGCAGGGGCACCCCAGGCCAAGCCTTTCTTTTCCCAGGAGGTGAGCCGCATGGGGATGCCAGATCAAAATTCGGGGGCCGCCTCCCAGTTGGCGTCACGCGGCTCGGTGATGTAGAACCACCCCGATTGCCACCCCTTCACGGTCTCCACAAAGGAGCCTTCAAGCCAGGTGACATTGGGCATCCTGCCCACCATGGCGCCTCCGGACTCCGCTTTCTCACCCCCCACTATCTTCGGCTTCATGTTGAAGATCTTTAGCCACAGGCCGAAGTGGGGCGGGATGCGGAGGAAGGCCTCGCACATGACGATAAACGCCGAGATGTTGAGGACGAAATTTGGGGCTAGATCATGAAAATCTAGCCCGTAGTAGAACATAAGCCCGCGGACAAACGGGTGAAGGGGAAATCCCAATCTGCGGACGAAGTGGGAGAGAAATACAACCCTCTCATGGGGTTCCAGAGTGGGGATGATCTGCCCTTTGTCCGGGAGCCGGTGCGTGATGTCTGCGGCTAAGTATCCGGCCTCCCTAAGCTTCGTAATGTCCTCCTCCGTAACAGAGAAGGCCATCCACTTGCCTCCCGCTCCGAACATGATTGAAATGGCTTAACGGAGAAGGTGGGAACTTGGGCGCTGGAGCTCGAGAGTGCGAGAGCAGATGAGCAATGGAGGAAGAAGGCGTGGGTGAAAAAGGGGAATCCTTATCTCTTTATAAAGGTGGTAGGAGCCATGTGCCTCCCCTCTTGCCCGTTGAAATCGCTTATTCCCCAAGCGCCATGGTTGATGGCGCGGTTGGGTTACCCACACCCATATTGATGAGAATCCCGTGATAAGGGGACACGATCTCTGCTTCGACAAGACGTGACAAGGAAACCGCCTCGCAATATGTGCAGTAGCTGGTTGTAAAAAAAATAGTTCGAATAATGACCGGGCCGTGGCATGATGTCACTCTACAAAAGTTGTCAGCAGATTAGATTTGTGGAGTATTGTTCTCTCTACGGTGGTACATGGAATTTGTTTTGCAGAGCCGGACACGATTCTCGTGTTCAAAATCTTCTATGGACTATTCGGAGGAGGAACCCGCCTTGCAATGCCAAAGACAAACTGCGCGCCGGACTCATCATCATTGAAGCCTCGTTCAGGGGCTACTAAGGGAGTCCTGGATTAGGAGGTATCCGGACAGCCGGACTATATACTTTGGCCGGACTGTTCGACTATGAAGATACAAGATTGAAGACTTCGTCCCGTGTCCGGATAGGACTCTCCTTTGCATGGAAGGTAAGCTTGGCGATTCAGATATGTAGATCTCCTTCTCTGTAAACCGACTCTGCATAACCCTAGCCCCCTCCAGTGTCTATATAAACTGGAGGGTTTAGTCCGTATGACAACAACAATCATAATCATAGGCTAGCTTCTAGGGTTTAGCCTCTACGATCTCATGGTAGATCAACTATTGTAATACTCATATCATCAAGATCAATCAAGCAGGAATTAGGGTATTACCTCCATCGAGAAGGCCCGAACCTGGGTAAACATCATGTCCCCAGCCTCCTGTTACCATTAGCCTTAGACGCACAGTTCGGGCCCCCTACCCGAGATCCGCCGGTTTTGACACCAACAGGGGGCGCCACCTCCCGTGGCTGCCTCTCCTCTCCACTGAGGCCCATGTGGCTGATTAACTTTACCGGGGGGGGGGGGGTTCCGGTAACCTCCCGGTACTCTGAAAAATCCCCGAACCTCTTCGGAACTATTCTGGTGTCCGTATATAAGCTTCCAATATATCAATATTTACCTCTCTACCATTTTGAGACTCCTAGTCATGTTTGTGATCTCATTCGGGACTCCGAACAACCTTCGGTCACCAAAACACATAACTCATATAATACAAATCGTCATTGAATGTTAGCGGACCCTATGGGTTCAAGAACTATGTAGACATGACCGAAACACCTCTCCGGTCAATAACCAATAGCGGAACCTGGATGCTCATATTGGTTCCCACATATTCTATGGAGATCTTTATCGGTCGAACTACAATGTCAGTATAGTTATTCCCTTTGTCATCGTTATGTTACTTGCCTGAGATTCAATCGTCGGTATCTTCATACCTAGTTCAATCTCGTTACCGGCAAGTCTCTTTACTCATTTCGTAGTGCATCATCCTGTGACCAAATAATTAGTTACATTTCTTGCAAGGCTTCATATGATGTGCATTACCGAGAGGGCCCAGAGATACCTCTCTGATACTCGGAGTGAAAAATCCTAATCTCGATCTATGCCAACCCAATAAACACCTTCGGAGATACCTTTAGAGCATCTTTATAATCACCCAGTTAAGTTGTGACGTTTGATAGCACACAAGTCATTCCTCCGGTGTCCGGGAGTTGCATAATCTCATAGTCGGAGGAATGTATATTTGACACGAAGAAAGCAATAGCAATAAAACTAAATGATCATTATGCTAAGCTAACGGGTGGGTCTTGTCCATCACACCATTCCACTAATGATGTGATCCTATTATCAAATGACAACTCATGTCCGTGGCTAGGAAACTTAACCATCTTTTGATCAATGATCTAGTCTAGTAGAGGCATACTAGGGACACGTTGTTTTGTCTATGTACACTAGTAGAAAACATGGCTTTGGTTCAGGCCGGGCCAACCCATTAGTCCCAGTTCAGTCACGAACCGGGACCCATGGGGGCATAGGTCCTAGTTCGTGAGGCCAGGGGGCCGCCCAGGCCTCGTGGGGGCATTATTGGTCCCGGTTCGTCTGGCCCCTTTGGTCCGAGTTCCAGACATGAACCGGGACCAATGGGCCTTGCTCCTGGCCCACCACCATTGGTCTCAGTTGGTGGCTTGAACCGGGACCAAAGGGCATCCTTTAGTCCCGGTTCCAGCCACGAACCGGGACCAATGAGATGCCTATATATACCCCCTCACCCGCGAGCAGAGCATTCCACTGCTCTGTTTTTCTGGCCGGCCGTTGGAGAGCTTTGTGGTGCTCTAGCTCACCTCCTATGCACATGAGGTGTTCGATGAAATGCCCGAGCCACACTTAAGCTTTCTCCTCTCGAAGCTCCTTGTCCAAGCTCCATTTTCCTCGAGATATGTCTAGGTTTGGCGGTCCATCCTATCCCGTCCCCGTCCTCACCGCTGTTGATTGCCCGCGCCAATCTCGTCGCCTGCACCACCGTGGTGAGCCTCTTGATCTTATCTTCTTTCAAAAAAAAAGTTCTTACGTGTATGATTTAAATAGATACTTATGTAGTTTTCTTACTTATTATTGTTTGTTATTATATAGTGCGATGGTTTTGATATCCTCCTCCGTCGGCCCTTGTCCTGTTTATGATTCAGGTTTGGTATATATATTTACTTTTATAACTATTAGTTTCATTTAGTGTTTATGAAAATTATGCCGAGCAACGTGCCATAGATTTTTTTATCTAGGAGGTATGTGAACCGGAAGTTCCAACCGACCCTATTGTCGAGAGGTTAAATTTAGTTGAAGAAGAAAACAATTACTTGAAGGAAAAATTGAAAAAAATTGAGGAGGAGAAGATGATATTGGAGTTGCATGTTGCGGATGTCGTCGATGATCACAAGATCGAGATGGATGCAATGCGCTTGAAGATTAGAAAGATTAGAAAATATGCCAGTCATACTGAGGCTTGGTATCATTATGCCGTTGGATCAATTGTTACCTTGGTTGTGATTATGATTGCATTTATTGTTGCATTGAAATGTTTTACATAGTTTCAATGTATGGTTTAATTAGATGCTCTGGAGAGCTATATGTTGTTCAATGAGAACTATGTATGTACTTTGGTTTTAATATGATGATGAACTTCTATTAATTTGGTCACTTATCTATTCATGATGTACGCAGAGATGAACCGACAATGGATGTACGGTAACAGACGCACCTCCGGGTACATTAAGGGCGTGAATAATTCTCTCGCAGTGGCCGAGGAAAACAAGCAGAATGGTTTTATGTGTTGTCCATGCCCTATATGTGGGAATACGAGGTCTTACTCTGACTCGAAAACCATTCACACCCACCTTCTTTATAAGGGTTTCATGCCACACTATAATGTTTGGACCAAGCATGGATAAAGAGGGGTTATGATGGAAGACAGCAAAGAAGAAGAAGATGATGACAACTATGTGCCCCCTGAATACGGTGATGCTGCAACGGAGGAAGCTGAAGATGCTGCAACTTGGGAAGCTGCAGATCAAGAGGAACCAAACAATGTGCCCGATGATGATCTTCACCGGGTCATTATTGATGCAAAGAGACAATGCAAAAGTGAAAAGGAGAATCTGAAGTTCGATCGCATGTTAGAGGATCGCAAAAAAGGGTTGTACACCAATTGCAAAGAGGCAACACAATGCTCGGTACCGTACTGGAATTGCTGCAGTGGAAGGCAGAGAATGGTGTGCCTGACAAAGGATTTGAGAAGCTACTGAAAATATTAAAGAAGCTTCCAAAGGATAACGAGCCCGACAGTACGTACATAGCAAAGAAGGTCATATGCCCTATAGGATTGGAGGTGCAGAAGATACATGCATGCCCTAATGACTGCATCCTCTACCGCGGTGCGTACAAGGATTTGAATGCATGCCCGGTATGCGGTGCATTGCGGTATAAGATCAGACGAGATGACCCTAGTGATGTTGACGGCGAGCTCCCCAGGAAGAGGGTTCCTGCCAAGGTGATGTGGTATGCTCCTATAGTACCACGGTTGAAATGCCTATTCAGAAACAAAGAGCATGCCAAGTTGATGCGATGGCACAGAGAGGACCGTAAGAAAGACGGAAGTTGAGAGCACCCGTTGACGTGTCGCAGTGGAGAAAAATTGAGAGAAAGTACTGGGAGGAGTTTGAAGGTGACGCAAGGAATGTATGGTCTAGTTTAAGCGCGAATGGCATTAATCATTTTGGGAAGCAGAGCAGCAATTACAACACCTGGCCCATGACTCTATGTATCTATAACCTTCCTCCTTGGTTGTGCATGAAGCGGAAGTTCATTATGATGCCAGTTCTCATCCAAGGCCCTAAGCAACCCAACAACGACATTGATGTGTACCTAAGGCCATTAGTTGAAGAACTTTTACAACTGTAGAATGGAAACAGTGTACGTGTGTGGGATGAGCACAAACAGGAGGAATTTGACCTCCATGCGTTGATGTTTGTAACCATTAATGATTGGCCTTCTCTCAGTAACCTTTCAGGATAGGCAAACAAGGGATACCACGCATGCATGCACTGTTTAGATGACACCAAAAGTATATACCTGGACAAATGCAGGAAGAATGTGTACCTGGGGCATTGTCGATTTCTTCCGACCAACCATCAATGTTGAAAGAAAGGCAAGCATTTCAAAGGCGAAGCAGATCACCAGAACAAACCAGCCACACGTACCGGTGATCACATACTTGCTATGGTCAATTGTGACGCCCCCGATTCAATCGTACACTAATCATGCACGCAAATGTGTATGATCAAGATCAGGGACTCACGGGAAGATATCACAACACAACTCTAAAAGTAAAATAAGTCATACAAGCATCATATTACAAGCCAGGGGCCTCGAGGGCTCGAATACAAGTGCTCGATCATAAACGAGTCAGCGGAAGCAACAATATCTGGGTAAAGACATAAGTTAAACATGTTGCCATAAGATGGCTAGCACAAACTGGGATACAAATTGAAAGAGGCGCATGCCTCCTGCCTGGGATCCTCCTAAGCTACTCCTGGTCGTCGTCAGCGGCTTGCACGTAGTAGTAGGCAGCTCCGATGTAGTAGGAGTCGTCGTCAATGGTGGCGTCAAGCTCCTGGGCTCCAGCATCTGGTTGCGACAACCAGGTAGAATGGAAAGGGGGAAAAAGGGAGAAAAGCAACCGTGAGTACTCATCCAAAGTACTCGCAAGCAAGTATCTACACTACACATGCATGGGTATATGTGTAAGCAGGCAATATCGGTGGACTGAACTGCAGAATGCCAGAATAAGAGGGGGATAGCTAGTCCTATCGAAGACTATGCTTCTGGTAGCCTCCGTCTTGCAGCATGTAGAAGAGAGTAGATTGAAGTCCTCCAAGTAGCATCGCATAGCATAATCCTACCCGGGGATCCTCCCCTCGTCACCCTGTGGAAAAGCGATCACCGGGTTGTCTGTGGAACTGGTCTGGGTGTGTTTTATTAAGTATTCGGTTCTAGTTGTCATAAGGTCAAGGTACAACTCTGGGTCATCCTTTTACCGAGGGACACGGCTATTCGAATAGATAAACTTCCCTGCAGGGGTGCACCACATAACCCAACACGCTCGATCCCATTTGGCCGGACACACTTTCCTGGGTCATGCCTGGCCTCGGAAGATCAACACGTTGCAGCCCCACCTAGGCCTAACAGAGAGGTCAGCATGCCGGTCTAACTCCTATGGCGCAGGGGTCTGGGCCCATCGCCCATTGCACACCTGCGTGTTGCGTGGGCGGCCGGAAGCAGACCTAGCCTCCCTAATACAAGAGCAGGCGTTCCAGTCCAATCCGACGAGCGCCGCTCAGTCGCTGACGTCTAGAAGGCTTCGGCTGATACCACGACGTCGAGTGCCCATATCTTTCCCGCGTAGTTGGTTAGTGCGTATAGGCCAGTGTCCAAACTTAGATCAAATACCAAGATCTCATTAAGCGTGTTATTATGAAGAAACCGTGAACACCGACCAGGGCCAGGCCCACCTCTCGCCTAGGTGGTCTCAACCTGCCCTGTCGATCCGCCACAAAGTAACAGTCGGGGGCCGTCGGGAACCCATGCCCACCTCTACCGGGATCGAGCCACCTTTCCTTCCAGCCCCCACATCGGAATCACTTGCGGGTACTCAACGAGCCAACCCGACTTTAGTCACCACCTGTATAGTATGTAGATATGTATTGTATATACCCGTGATCACCTCCCGAGTGATCACGACCCGATAGTATAGCAAGGCAAACTGACAAGAATGTAGGGCCAATGATGATAAACTAGCATCCTATACTAAGCATTTAGGATTGGGGGTAAGGTATCAACAACTATAGCAACAATGACATGCTATTCAACAGAATAGGATCAATCGAAATAGTAACATGCTATACTAATCTAATGCGAGCAATAGAGAGAAGAATAGGCGATATCTGGTGATCAAGGGGGGGCTTGCCTGGTTGCACTAGCAAGAGGGAGGGGTCGCCAACTCCGTAGTCGAATTGGGCAGCAGCAGCGTCGGTCTCGTAGTCTACCGGGGAGAAGAGGGGGAAGAAACAATAAATACAATACAAACATAAGCATGACGATGCATGACATGACAATGAGCGATGCTAGGTGTGCCCTAACGCGTCAGTAGGTGGTACCGGCGAAAGGGGGAAACATCCGGGAAAGTATCCCCGGTGTTTCGCGTTTTCGGACAGATGAACCCGAAGTGAAATGTTGCAGGTTCACTATGCTAGGGATTTGTGGCGGACGAACGGGCTGCGTATCATACTCGTCTCGTTGTTCTGAGCAACTTTCATGTACAAGGTTTTTCCATCCGAGCTACGGTCTATTTACTATTAATTTTTAAAGTTTTAAAATAATTTTCTAAGTTATTATTTATTAATTAATTCGAAATTAGTATTATTGCATCAACATGACGTCAGCATGACATCAGCAGTCAACAAAGATGTTGACTGGTCAAACTGACGCGTGGGTCCCGGCTGTCATTGGCTGGTTAATTAACTAATAGTTAATTAGGTTAATTATTGATTAGATTAATCTAATTATGATTAATTAAATTAATTAATTAATTAGTTAGTTAATTAAATTTATTTTATTATTATTATTCTTTTTAATCTTTTTTTATAAAATCATTCTAGGGCTAGGCCCCACATGTCATAGGCACGGGGGTGCCTTAGCGGGCGTGCGGGTAGGCGGTAGCGGGCATCCGACGGGGCGAGCCCTGGCGCTGGGTGCGGGCATCGCCCGAGCGGGTGCTGTGAGTAGGCGAGGCCGAGGGCCGGAGGGGGAGTGGTCGTGGCCGAGCCATACGGCGAGGGCGCGACCCGGACGCGCTGGTCACGACGGTGGCTGGGACCAGCAGGGGGAGCGGGGCATGTGCGGGAGGGGGCCGGAGTGGCCAGAGTGGCACGGTGCGGGCGTGCACACCTGTGAGTGATGCGTGACGAGGGAGAGGAGAGCGCGAGGGGGGACCGAAGGGAGTTCACATGAGGGTGTTGAGCAGTCCGGCGGGGAAGGCGGCCGAGGTGGAGATGCGAGGCAGTGGTGGGTGTCGGTGTCAAAACCGGCGGATCTCGGGTAGGGGGTCCCGACCTGTGCGTCTTAGGCTGATGGTAACAGGAAGCAAGGGACACGAAGTTTACCCAGGTTCGGGCCCTCTCTATGGAGGTAAAACCCTACTTCCTGCTTGATTAATATTGAAGATATGTGGAATACAAGAGTAGATCTACCACGAGATTGTAGATGCTAGACCCTAAGAGCTAGCCTATGATGGTATGATTGTAATTGTGATCGGCCTTCTAAGGACCATCCTCTGTTTATATAGACACCGGAGACCTAGGGTTTACATGGATTCGGTTACAAGGAAGGAAACATAATATTCGAATCACCAAGCTTGTCCTCCACGCAAAGGAGAGCCCATCCGGACACGAGCCGAAGTCTTGAGTCTTGTATCTTGACGCTTCTATAGTTCGGACGATGTACATAGTCCGGCTGTCTGGATGTAACACCCACGACGCGGCTATATCTCCCACGTGTCGAAGCACGACTTAGAGGCATAACCGCATTGTGGTTTTGTCGCAAGAAGGGTCATCTTCACACAATCCCATGTAATTAACAAGAATGGGATAAAGAGTTGGCTTACAATCGCCACTTCACACAATGAACATATAATAAATCATACATCATTCAGAGTACACACATAGTCCGACTATGGATGAAGCCAAAAGAAAAGAAGATAACCCAACTGCTAGATCCCCGATCGTCCCAACTGGGCTCCACTACTGATCAACATGAAACGAAACATAGCAACAACTAAGATCTTCGTTGAGCTCCCATCTGAGCTCGGTTGCATCGCCTGCACTGGTATCATCGGCACCTGTAACTGTTGTGATAGTATCTAGTGAGTCACGAGGACTCAGCAATCTCAAAACCCGTGAGATCAAGACTATTTAAGCTTATGGGAAAGAAAGGGGGTAAAGTGGTGAGGTTGCAGCAGCGACTAAGCATATATGGTGGCTAACATACGCAAATAAGAGCGAGAAGAGAGCAAATGGAACGGTCGTGAACTAGCAACGATCAAGAAGTGATCCTGAACTCCTACTTACGTCAAACATAACCCAAAAACCGTGTTCACTTCCCGGACTCCGCCGAGAGGAGACCATCACGGCTACACACGCGGTTGATGCGTTTTAATTAAGTCAAGTGTCAAGTTATCTACATCCGGACATTAACAAATTCCCATCTGCCTATAACCGCAGGCACGACTTTCGAAAGTTTATACCCTGCAGGGGTGTCTCAACTTAGCCCATGACAAGCTCTCGCGATCAACAAAGGAATAGACCTTCTCCCAGGAAGACTCGACCAGACTCGGAATCCCGGTTTACAAGACATTTCAACAATGGTAAAACAAGACCAGCAAAGCCTCCCGCTGTGCCGACAAATCCCGATAGGAGCTGCACATATCTCGTTCTCAGGGCACACCGGATGAGCCAGACGACGGGTTGGCATAGACCCTGGTTGCCCAGGGGGCGCCGGACATCGCTCAGTTTGGACCAGCACCCGGAGGAGCACTGGCCCGGGGGGTAAATAAAGATGACCCTTGAGTCTGCAGAACCCAAGGGAAAAAGGCTTAGGTAGGCAAATGGTAAAACCAAGGTTGGGCCTTGCTGGAGGAGTTTTATTCAAAGCGAACTGTCAAGGGGGTCCCATAAATCACCCAACTGCGTAAGGAACGCAAAATCCTGGAACATAACACCGGTATGACGGAAACTAGGGCGGCAAGAGTGGAACAAAACACCAGGCATAAGGCCGAGTCTTCCACCCTTTACCAAGTATATAGATGCATCAATTAAATAAGAGATATTGTGATATCCCAACATAATCCTGTCCATCATGGAGCAATCTTCAACTTCACCTGCAACTAGCAACGCTATAAGAGGGCTGAGCAAAGCGGTAACATAGCCAAGCAACGGTTTGCTAGGAGGGGTGAAAAGGTTAGAGGCTGACATGGCAATATGGGAGGCATGGTAAACAAATGATAGGTAACGCAGCATAGCGATAAAACGAAGCAACTAGCAAGCAAAGATAGAAGTGATATCGAGGGTAATGGTCATCTTGCCTAAGATCCCGCAAGGAAGAAGAACGAGTCCAAGAAGAAGACAAACAGACGTAGTCGAACGAATCCTCACAACTCCAGAACGAAACCGAAGCTAACGAGAGAAGCAAACCGGAAAGAAGCAAACAACATGGTAAACACACAAGCATAATCATGGCATGATGCACAATCAAGTATGATGCATGTCTGATTTAATGAGGCATGGCATGGCAATATGGACAAACAACACTACAAGTTAAGTGGAGCTCAATATGCAACGAGTTGCATATTGACGAAACACCATATCAATTATTTCGTTCTCTCTCGGTTAGGCTAACCAACAATATTAAATGTTGTCAAACATGGCAAGAGGTGAAACATAATCGAACTAACTATTTAGGCAAGTTTAAATGAGGCCGGAAACAACAAACAACTATTCCGAAAAGTCCTCATGTCATTTAGCAATTTAATGCAAACACAAATTTAAACATTTTAAATGTTGTTATCATGATGCGGATGACATAATCAAGTTTATGCAATTTTTATGAAAATGTTGACATCTAATATGATAGGGAGCATTTGGTCACCATGGCGGAACAAAAGGGGTGCCACGGCAACGATAACGAAAATGGTGCCACGGCAATGATAACGAAAATGGTGCCACGGCAGCATATCCGAAAATGGTGCCACCGCAACATATCGGTTCCGGTAACTCGATTGAGATACCGATGCAAGAGAGAAGTGTGCGGATGAGTGCAACATGCTAGAGATGGTGGGGTGATCCCGGATTAACGGGTTCCCACGGGACGGCGGCATGGAAACGAGTGACAATTCGGACACGGTGCAAACATATCGTACATCTCATACATGCAAGGGCATCTCATCGCGGTCGTCTCGGGTTATACCTTTGAAGCGTGCGTTTTCGGAGCGGTTCGGGTCGTCGAGGGAAGTAGTTGTTCACGTGTTAACGGTAGTGGTACATATCATAGTGGAAGTAGTTGTTCAAGTCCCGTGGATGTTTGGGGCCCACGGGGTCTTCCAGGGTCGACGGTAGTGGTACACACGACGACGAGGTACTTGTCGGTCCGGTCTTGGCGGTGTAGATGTACACATTGTCGGGGTACTTGTCACATCACCGGATGTAGTTGTACACGTGTCTTCGGGTTCGTAGTTGTACTTGGCGAAAACCGAGATGGTCTTGACGATCCAGTGAGACGACATGGTTCGGGGCGGTCTCGGTCTTGGTCCTGAACTTCAGGAGGTCACCGGTCGAAGTGGCCCACGCGAGCACTCACGCACGGGTAAGAGAGCGAGCGCTGATGCTCACGCGTCGAGCAGGGAAAACAGAGGTGGAGCCGGTCGAAGTGGGCGAGCAGAGATGCGTCCTCCACCCCACTCAAACGAAGCAGAGGCGGGGCAGGGGGCTTGCAGCGGAGGATGGCGCTCGGGAGCCGAAGACGGCGGCCGGGACTGGCGGCAGAGGCAGGAGGCCAACAGCGGCGCCGCGATCTCTGATGATGCAGCACGACGGAGAGGCGCGGGGACGGCTGGGGACGAGGCCGCAGGCAGCCAGCAGCGGCTCCGGTGGCCGACGGACGGGGCTCCAGGAGAGGTGGAGAAGTGCGGCGAGGGGCTCGGCGACGGGGACGCCTGATGCAGGAGGAGGAAGGGCGAGGCCGCGGCGCTAGGGAGGAAGAGAGGCTGCGAGGGAGATGAGGGAGGAGGGTTCGGGCACGGTGGAGGCGACGAGGGGATCGGGAGGAGCGGGGCTCTCCCTGGCGATGCGGGGAGTGCGAGGGAGATGGGATCGGGCGCAGTAGGTGGGGGGATCGAGCGAAGGGCTCTCCCTGTCGATGTGGTGTGTGGCGGCGGGCAGGGACCGAGAGGGAGAGAGATGGATCGAGGGGATCGGTCTCCTGGCGGCTAGGGTTAGAGGGGTCGGCTGGGCCTTGGGCCGCAGCTACAGGAGACCCAAATGGTCGGCTGGGCTGGGCTGGAATCTCTCTCTCCCTCACACACATGACAGAAGAGAGAAAAAAATAAAGAAAGAAAAGGAAAGAAAGAAAAAGGTTAGAGAAGGGACTTGGGCATGGGGATTATTTCCACGGACTCGTAAAAATGTGCACGGTCCATGAAAAATAGGAGTGGCAAGATTGCAGGAATTAAATTCAAAGTCATTTGAATTTAATTCAAAAGGTTTGAGCAAGGACTAGGAATTAGAGGTTTCCAAAAATGTTGGGATTTTTGGTGGAGCTCCGGAAGATGATGAAAGAATAATGGCAAAGTTGGAGATCAAGAATTAAGACAACAAAGGCATTAGGATATTTTGTAAGTGTGTTTGAGGTAAATCCAAATAATTGGAATATTTACTATAGCTCTCTAAATATCGAGAGGATATGTTTTAAAGAGAATCACCATGTGAATTCCCTCGATTTAAATGGATCAAAGATTCATGCCATTTATTTAGTTGAGTTGAGATGCAAAGGTTAATGACATGATGCAATGCACATGATGCAAGGATGAATGCAATGAACAAAACAAATCGCACGACGAATCTTGGAAAACAAGGAAGGCATCTGAAGCACCGGGCTCGGGGCGTTACAACACTCCACCACTACAAGAGGATCTCGTCCCGAGATCTAGGATGGCACCGGAGGGAAGCGGAAGAGCAAGAGAGGGGGTAATACTAAGTTGCTTCTTCGACAAAGAGTGAAACCAAAGGACCTTGAGAGGTTGAACAAATTGAAAGGAAAAATACAAAGGAGATGAACGAGATTGCAAACAAGCTGTTAGAAAAGAGGAACAAGGAACATTACAGGAACTTGAGGGTTGCAAAGACATGAATCAAGAGTTTAATGGACAAGATAAAATTCGAAACCACTCCGGTTAAAACGAGATAAGAGAGGAAGAATTCGGGAAGCACTCCGGTTGAACATGGAAGGAATAGAACATGAACTTGAGAAGATGGGATCATGCCTGAAGAAATCAACAACATACTGCCTCCGGAACGAAAGAATAGAAGCTAGATTGTTGGGATAAACGGACGAAGAAGAAAATGACAACTTTTGCCACAAATGAACTTGAAAGCATCCTTGCAAAGTAGTATTTAACGGAGTTGTTGGAAAATCAACAACGAAAAGCACAAGATTGTTGTGGGCTTATGGAAAACATCTCAAAATTGTGAGGTGACAACCGGCCATGAAAGAGAGAAAGCTTCTTCCACCGAGGTGATAAAGAGATAACTTGGATCATTGATAAGCACCACAATTAGCAACATTCCTTAGGGAGGCTTTAGGTGAAATCTATACCGAGATAACTCCAACGAAGAGATTAATGGATTTAAAAATACCTCATTCTTGACAACATCTGAATCATGAAACATGAAGGAAATTGTCAAGAGTGACATGACACCATCTCAAGAGATAAGGTAGGAAGAATTGCACTTCAAAATGCAAGAAGAAGAATACTTGAACTCCTCACAAAAAAACATGTGTTGAGCACCATGTTTATTTTAGAGTGTAGCTTGGCGGATCTTAACTTCGAGAGAAATCTTGAAGAACAATTGAAGGTTGAAAGGAATCCTTGATGAGCCACCATGTAGAGCCTCCATGAAGAACTCCGGTAAAAGAAAAGATGAAGCATCTCGAACCGAGAAATGTGACATGATGAACAACTCTGGAAAAGAAGAAACTAGATCACTTGGATGAAACAATAATAAGAATTATGTCATGCCTATCCTTCACCAATTTAAATTGACGACAAGCAACGGATTTTGCATACTACTTATTCTCATTGAAAAATGATTACAGATAGAGATATAGCGCAAACTTCAGAAGGAATTGATGGAACCACCGATGGGATTGAAATAACAAAAGAACGAGTGAATTGATATGATAACGAAGGAAGAGAAATCTTGAACAAACCACCGTAAGAATTGAAAATGAGATTAGCAAAGGCACAAATCACCGGGAAGAATTGGAAAATGAATGAAGATACTTGACAGAATTTAGATACAAGACAACAAAGAGATCATGAGCTAACTATAGGATATCTGGACGATGCACCGGAAGAATTCGAGAACGAGAGCTGAAAGCTGAGAATGAATAATATTCATAAATGATGGCCTTCAGATGATCGAGAAAGGAAAAGAAACTCATGAAATGCGCCGGATGGTTGAAAAGAATTCTCACAATCGAAAACAATTATGAGGATGGCATGAAGCTAGAACCATGAATCTTGAAGAGAATGGAGCAAGATTTAAGAGAACCTCTTCTTCGGTCTTCAAATGTTGAGAATGATTATGAGAACCACCATGCATTGTTGAGATACTCCGGAACAACAAAGAATAGAAATGATGAACCAACGATGAAAATGTTTTAAAAGCGATCTTGAAGAAGGAATATGACTGATGCAAATTCATACTTACGTCAAACTTCAAAAGAATTTGGGAATAGCTCCGGGAAAATTAGGAGAGTCAGGAAAGATCCTGGGAAAAGACCTGTGGGTTAGGGCCCACTCAAAAGAAAACACCGTTGAACAATTTTGAAGAGAGATTGCACCGGTTCAATAAAATGACTTGAATGAGATAACAACCTCGAAATAGCTAGAAAGGATTAAGAATGGAAACACGAATCTTCCGAGATATCTTGAGCACTCCGGATATGAACTGGGCAAGGTGAATAAATAAGAGAGCCTTGGATAAGAAATTCACATGGGAAGATATGTGAACCAAAAGGAAGAGATATGATCAACATCGAAACTTGAAATTAATCCACCGGAAAGAATACAAGAATGAAGAATGATGAACTTGAAACTCCTAGCCAACTTCATGATAATCACCGGGTAAGAACATTGAAAGAAACGAATGAAGAGACTTCTCACAAATAAAAGGATACCCGATTAAGAAATCTGAGTCCTTGAAGAAAAGAAAGGGTGGGAGGGTGGGAAAATAAAGGCAACTTGGGATGGATGAAACAAACACCGTTGAGAAAACTTAGAATTGATCTCGCAAATATTGAAATGATCGGATCCACTTGAAGAGAAGCACGCCGGTAGGAAGAGAATTAACATGACGATCTCGATGATCAAGAAGGATAAGTATTCACATAGCAATATGAGAACACCGTTTATGAAAGGTATAGATTCAACATTTGACTTCGAAGCAACTCGAATACCACAAATAAAACAAAACAAAGGATTTGGCTTGCAGAATAAGCCGGAAACAAACATATGATAGAGATTCCTTCCGAAGTTTTCGTGGTGGGGCCCACACGGGCTCGAGTGTACAACACCATCATGTACAAGGCAGTGCACATGACATACGAAGTGTCCCCGAACCAGCATAGCCAAGGGTTCTTTAAGACACAACGAGACCACTGTAAAAATGACCGTGGAAAGGCGGACCACTAGACGTCGAACCCCAATCTCATATCATGCATCTGTCGAAAAGATATTCTAGGAGCTACTTGAATTCCCACCTATAAACTCCCGAAACTTTCTGGTTATGCAATCTGGTGTTGGGGATACAGGGGAAGCAATATATATCTCACCCAAAACTAACAATCCCTACATCCAAGCTGTATCCATCCGTCAACACATAACCAAGAAACCTTCGGAAATCGTGTACCTCAACCTTCGAAAAGCATCCGTTATACGAGTTATGGCAATACTCTCGAGCTCGCCCCAGTACTGGGTTATCGAGGTTATCTCACCAACAACTGCATAAAAGAGATTTTCGATGTCGGCAAAACTCAGGTATTCCAGAACTGCAACGATAAAATTATGACGACAACACCTCGGACCTCAACTCCCCTGGTCAAAGCCACATAATAGACAGAAGGCACCAAGAACAATGTTCTCGTCACAAAACCATCGGAACGATTCCAAGATACCCGCGTGATCCTAAAAAAAATTAGTGAAATTTGAGGAGAGGAAAGACAAAACATCTACGTGAGGAGACCTCATCAGAGCGACAAAGGGACTGAGGAGTAAAATGAATCCTACTCTCCGATATATATAATCCTAAGACTCAAAACATTTTTGTTCTAGACTCAACAACACCAGCAAACAATCAAGCAGGGGGCTCCTAAGTCGGGGATGGCTCTGATTACCAACTTGTTGTTGGAAATATGCCCTAGAGGCAATAATAAAAGTATTATTATATTTCAATGTTCATGATAAATGTCTTTTATTCATGCTATAACTGTATTATCCGGAAATCGTAATACACGTGTGAATACTTAGACCACAATATGTCCCTGGTGAGCCTCTAGTTGACTAGCTCGTTGTGATCAACAGATAGCCATGGTTTCCTGACTATGGACATTGGATGTCGTTGATAACGGGATCACATCATTAGGAGAATGATGTGATGGACAAGACCCAATCCTAAGCATAGCATAAAAGATCGTGTAGTTCGTTTTGCTAGAGCTTTGCCAGTGTCAAGTATCTCTTCCTTCGACCATGAGATCGTGTAACTCCCGGATACCGTAAGAGTGCCTTGGGTGTATCAAACGTCACAACGTAACTGGGTGACTATAAAGGTGCATTACAGGTATCTCCGAAAGTATCTGTTGGGTTGACACGGATCGAGACTGGGATTTGTCACTCCGTATGACGGAGAGGTATCTCTGGGCCCACTCGGTAATGCATCATCATAATGAGCTCAATGTGACCAAGGTGTTGGACACGGGATCATGCATTACGGTACGAGTAAAGTGACTTGCCGGTAACGAGACTGAACAAGGTATTGGGATACCGACGATCGAGTCTCGGGCAAGTAACGTACCGATTGACAAAGGGAATTGCATACAGGGTTTGATCGAATCCTCGACATCGTGGTTCATCCGATGACAACATCGAGGAGCATGTGGGAGCCATCATTGGTATCCAGATCCCACTGTTGGTTATTGACTGAGAGCGTCTCGGTCATGTCTGCATGTCTCCCGAACCCGTAGGGTCTACACACTTAAGGTTCGGTGAAGCTAGGGTTATTAGGAAGACTAGTATGTGACTACCGAATGTTGTTCGGAGTCCCGGATGGGATCCTGGACGTCACGAGGAGATCCGGAAGGGTCCGGAGGTAAAGATTTATATATGGGAAGTTGTCAAACGAACACCGGGAAGTTTCGGGGTCATACCGGTATTGTACCGGGGCCACCGGAAGGGTTCTGGGGGTCCACCGGGAGGGGCCACCCCTCCCGGGGGGCCACATGGGCTGCGTGGGGCAGGGAGCCAGCCCCTGGTGGGCTGGCCGCACCCCCTCCCTTGGGCCCATGCGCCTAGGGTTGAGGGGGAACCCTAGAGGGGGCGCCCCCCTTGGCTTGGGGGGCAAGCCACCCTCTCCCCTCTCCCCTAGGCCGCCGCACCCCCCCCCTAGATGGGTTCTAGGGGGCCGGCCCCCTTCTCCCTTCCCCCTATAAATAGAGGGGTGAGGGGAGGGCAGCCGCACCACCCTCCAAGGCGCAGCCCTCCCCTCCCCAACACCTCTCCTCCTCCGTTGTGTGCTTGGCGAAGCCCTGTCGGAGTACTGCCTCTCCACCATCACCACGCCGTCGTGCTGCCGGTGGAGCTGTCTTCCTCAACCTCTCCTTCCCCCTTGCTGGATCAAGAAGGAGGAGACGTCTCCCGTCCCGTACGTGTGTTGAACGCGGAGGTGCTGTCCGTTCAGCACTTGGTCATCGGTGATTCGAATCACGTCGAGTACGACTACATCATCACCTTGCAAGCTTCCGCACGCGATCTACAAGTGGTATGTAGATGCAAACTCTCTCCCTTGACTCGTTGCTTAGATGAACTCATAGATGGATCTTGGTGAAACCGTAGGAAAATTTTTAATTTTCTGCAACGTTCCCCAACAGTGGCATCATGAGCTAGGTCTATGCGTAGTTCTCTTTGCACGAGTAGAACACAATTTTGTTGTGGGCGTGGATTTTGTCATCTTACTTGCCTCTACTAGTCTTTTCTTGCTCAACGGTATTGTGGGATGAAGCGGCCCGGACCAACCTTACACGTACGCTTACGTGAGACCGGTTCCACCGACTGACATGCACTAGTTGCATAAGGTGGCTGGCGGGTGTCTGTCTCTCCCACTTTAGTTGGAGCGGAATCGATGAACAGGGCCCTTATGAAGGGTAAATAGAAGTTGACAAAATCACGTTGTGGTGATTCGTAGGTAAGAAAACGTTCTTGCTAGAACCCAATTGCAGCCACGTAAAAGATGCAACAACAATTAGAGGACGTCTAACTTGTTTTTGCAGCGATTGATCATGTGATGTGATATGGCCAGAAGTTGTGATGAATGATGAATTGTGATGTATGAGATCATGTTCTTTGTAATAGGATTCACGACTTGCATGTCGATGAGTATGACAACCGGCAGGAGCCATAGGAGTTGTCTTTATTTTTGTATGACCTGCGTGTCATTGAATAACGCCATGTAAACTACTTTACTTTATTGCTAAACGTTAGTCATAGAAGTAGAAGTAGTCGTTGGCGTGACAACTTCATGAAGACACGATGATGGAGATCATGATGATGGAGATCATGGTGTCAAGCCGGTGACAAGATGATCATGGAGCCCCGAAGATGAAGATCAATGGAGCTATATGATATTGGCCATATCATGTCACAACTATATAATTGCATGTGATGTTTATTATGTTTATGCATCTTGTTTACTTAGGACGACGGTAGTAAATAAGATGATCCCTTATAAAAATTTCAAGAAGTGTTCTCCCCTAACTGTGCACCGTTGCTACAGTTCGTCGCTTCTAAGCACCACGTGATGATCGGGTGTGATGGATTCTTACGTTCACATACAACGGGTGTAAGACAGTTTTACACAGCGAAAACACTTAGGGTTAACTTGACGAGCCTAGCATGTGCAGACATGGCCTCGGAACACGGAGACCGAAAGGTCGAACACGAATCGTATGGAAGATACGATCAACATGAGAATGTTCACCGACGATGACTAGTCCGTCTCACGTGATGATCGGACACGGGCTAGTCGACTCGGATCGTGTAACACTTAGATGACTAGAGGGATGTCTAATCTAAGTGGGAGTTCATAATTTGATTAGAACTTTATTATCATGAACTTAGTCTAAAACCTTTGCAAATATGTCTTGTAGATCAATGGCCAACGCTAATGTCAACATGAACTTCAACGCGTTCCTAGAGAAAACCAAGCTGAAAGATGATGGCAGCAACTATACGGACTGGGTCCGGAACCTGAGGATCATCCTCATAGCTGCCAGGAAACAATATGTCCTAGAAGGACCGCTAGGTGACGCTCCCGTCCCAGAGAACCAAGACATTATGAATGCTTGGCAGTCTCGTGCTGATGATTACTCCCTCGTTCAGTGCGGCATGCTTTACAGCTTAGAACCGGGGCTCCAAAAGCGTTTTGAGCACCACGGAGCATATGAGATGTTCGAAGAGCTGAAACTAGTTTTTCAAGCTCATGCCCGGGTCGAGAGATATGATGTCTCCGACAAGTTCTACAGTTGTAAGATGGAGGAAAACAGTTCTGTCAGTGAGCACATCCTGAAGATGTCTGGGTTGCACAACCGTATGACCCAGCTGAACATTAACCTCCCAGATGAGGCGGTCATTGACAGAATCCTCCAGTCGCTCCCACCAAGCTACAAGAGCTTTGTGATGAACTACAACATGCAGGGGATGGAAAAGACCATTCCTGAAGTGTTCTCGATGCTGAAGTCAGCAGAGGCTGAAATCAAGAAAGAACATCAAGTGTTGATGGTCAATAAGACCACTAAGTTCAAGAAGGGCAAGGGTAAGAAGAACTTCAAGAAGGACGGCAAAGATGTTGCCGCGCCTGGTAAGCCAGTTACCGGGAAGAAGTCAAAGAATGGACCCAAGCCTGAGACTGAGTGCTTTTATTGCAAGGGGAAGGGTCACTGGAAGCGGAACTGCCCCAAATACTTAGCGGATAAGAAGGCCGGCAACACCAAAGGTATATTTGATATACATGTGATTGATGTGTACCTTACCAGTACTCGTAGTAACTCCTGGGTATTTGATACCGGTGCCGTTGCTCATATTTGTAACTCACAGCAGGAGCTGCGGAATAAACGGAGACTGGCGAAGGACGAGGTGACGATGCGCGTCGGGAATGGTTCCAGAGTCGATGTGATCGCCGTCGGCACGCTGCCTCTACATTTACCTACGGGATTAGTTTTGAACCTTAATAATTGTTATTTAGTGCCAAGTTTGAGCATGAACATTGTATCTGGATCTCGTTTAATACGAGATGGCTACTCATTTAAGTCTGAGAATAATGGTTGTTTGATTTATATGAGAGATATGTTTTATGGTCATGCTCCGATGGTCAATGGTTTATTCTTAATGAATCTCGAGCGTAATATTACACATGTTCATAGTGTAGATGCCAAAAGATTTAAAGTTGATAACGATAGTCCCACATACTTGTGGCACTGCCGCCTTGGTCACATTGGTGTCAAGCGCATGAAGAAGCTCCATGCCGATGGACTTTTAGAGTCTCTTGATTATGAATCGTTTGACACGTGCGAACCATGCCTTTTGGGCAAAATGACCAAGACTCCGTTCTCCGGAACAATGGAGCGAGCAACCAACTTGTTGGAAATCATACATACCGATGTGTGCGGTCCAATGAGCGTTGAGGCTCGCGGAGGATATCGTTATGTTCTCACTCTCACAGATGACTTGAGTAGATATGGGTATGTCTACTTAATGAAACACAAGTCTGAGACCTTTGAAAAGTTCAAGGAATTTCAGAATGAGGTAGAGAATCAACGTGACCGAAAGATAAAATTCTTACGATCAGATCGTGGAGGAGAATACTTAAGTCACGAATTTGGTACACACTTAAGGAAATGTGGAATCGTTTCACAGCTCACGCCGCCTGGAACACCTCAGCGAAACAGTGTGTTCGAACGTCGTAATCGCACCCTATTGGATATGGTGCGGTCTATGATGTCTCTTACCGATTTACCGCTATCATTTTGGGGATACGCTCTAGAGACAGCTACATTCACTTTAAATAGGGCACCGTCTAAATCCGTTGAGACGACACCGTATGAATTATGGTTTGGAAAGAAACCTAAGCTGTCGTTTCTAAAAGTTTGGGGATGCGATGCTTATGTCAAGAAACTTCAACCTGAAAAGCTCGAACCCAAGTCAGAAAAATGCGTATTCATAGGATACCCTAAGGAAACTGTCGGGTATACCTTCTACTTAAGATCCGAAGGCAAGATCTTTGTTGCCAAGAACGGATGCTTTCTGGAAAAAGAGTTTCTCTCGAAAGAAGTAAGTGGGAGGAAAGTAGAACTCGATGAAGTACTACCTCTTGAGCGGGAAAGTGGCGCAGCGCAGGAAACTGTTCCTGTGATGCCCACACCAACTGAAGAGGAAAACAATGATGATGATCAAGGTACTTCGGATCAAGTTACTGCTGAACTTCGTAGGTCCACTAGGACACGTTCCGCACCAGAGTGGTACGGCAACCCTGTCCTGGAAATCATGTTGTTAGACAACAATGAACCTTCGAACTATGAAGAAGCGATGGTGGGCCCGGATTCCAACAAATGGATTGAAGCCATGAAATCCGAGATAGAATCCATGTATGAAAACAAAGTATGGACTTTGACAGACTTGCCCGATGATCGGCGAGCGATAGAAAACAAATGGATCTTTAAGAAGAAGACAGACACGGATGGTAATGTCACCATCTATAAAGCTCGACTTGTCGCTAAGGGTTATCGACAGGTTCAAGGGATTGACTACGACGAGACTTTCTCTCCCGTAGCGAAGCTGAAGTCTGTCCGAATCATGTTAGCAATTGCCGCATACTATGATTATGAGATATGGCAAATGGACGTCAAAACGGCATTCCTTAACGGGCATCTTAAGGAAGAACTGTATATGATGCAGCCGGAAGGTTTTGTCGATCCTCGGAACGCTAACAAAGTATGCAAGCTCCAGCGATCCATTTATGGACTGGTGCAAGCATCTCGGAGTTGGAACATTCGCTTTGATGAGATGATCAAAGCGTTTGGGTTTATGCAGACTTATGGAGAAGCCTGCGTTTACAAGAAAGTGAGTGGGAGCTCTGTAGCATTTCTCATATTATATGTAGATGACATACTCTTGATGGGAAATAATATAGAATTTCTGGACATCATTAAGGCCTACTTGAATAAGTGTTTTTCAATGAAGGACCTTGGAGAAGCTGCTTATATATTAGGCATCAAGATCTATAGAGATAGATCGAGACGCCTCATAGGTCTTTCACAAAGCACATACCTTGATAAGATTTTGAAGAGGTTCAAAATGGATCAGTCCAAGAAGGGGTTCTTGCCTATGTTACAAGGTGTGAGATTGAGCTCGGCTCAGTCACTGACCACGGCAAAAGATAAAGAAGAGATGAGTGTCATCCCCTATGCTTCAGCCATAGGATCTATTATGTATGCCATGCTGTGTACCAGACCCGATGTAAACCTTGCCGTAAGTTTGGTAGCAAGATACCAAAGTAATCCCGGCAAGGAACACTGGACAGCGGTCAAGAATATCCTGAAGTACCTGAAAAGGACGAAGGACATGTTTCTCGTTTATGGAAGAGACGAAGAGCTCGTCGTAAAGGGTTACGTCGACGCTAGCTTCGACTCAGATCTGGATGACTCTAAGTCACAAACCGGATACGTGTATATGTTGAATGGTGGAGCAGTAAGCTGGTGCAGCTGCAAGCAGAGCGTCGTGGCGGGATCTACGTGTGAAGCGGAGTACATGGCAGCCTCGGAGGCAGCGCATGAAGCGATTTGGGTGAAGGAGTTCATCACCGACCTAGGAGTCATACCCAATGCGTCGGGGCCGATCAAACTCTTCTGTGACAACACTGGAGCTATTGCCCTCGCCAAGGAGCCCAGGTTTCACAAGAAGACCAGGCACATCAAGCGTCGTTTCAACTCCATCCGTGAAAATGTTCAAGATGGAGACATAGAGATTTGCAAAGTGCACACGGATCTGAATGTCGCAGATCCACTGACTAAACCTCTCTCGCGTGCAAAACATGATCAACACCAGAACTCTATGGGTGTTCGATTCATCACAATGTAACTAGATTGGTGACTCTAGTGCAAGTGGGAGACTATTGGAAATATGCCCTAGAGGCAATAATAAAAGTATTATTATATTTCAATGTTCATGATAAATGTCTTTTATTCATGCTATAACTGTATTATCTGGAAATCGTAATACACGTGTGAATACTTAGACCACAATATGTCCCTGGTGAGCCTCTAGTTGACTAGCTCGTTGTGATCAACAGATAGTCATGGTTTCCTGACTATGGACATTGGATGTCGTTGATAACGGGATCACATCATTAGGAGAATGATGTGATGGACAAGACCCAATCCTAAGCATAGCATAAAAGATCGTGTAGTTCATTTTGCTAGAGCTTTGCCAGTGTCAAGTATCTCTTCCTTCGACCATGAGATCGTGTAACTCCCGGATACCGTAAGAGTGCCTTGGGTGTATCAAACGTCACAACGTAACTGGGTGACTATAAAGGTGCATTACAGGTATCTCCGAAAGTATCTGTTGGGTTGACACGGATCGAGACTGGGATTTGTCACTCCGTATGACGGAGAGGTATCTCTGGGCCCACTCGGTAATGCATCATCATAATGAGCTCAATGTGACCAAGTGTCTGGTCACGGGATCATGCATTACGGTACGAGTAAAGTGACTTGCCAGTAACGAGATTAAACGAGGTATTGGGATACCGACGATCGAGTCTCGGGCAAGTAACGTACCGGTTGACAAAGGGAATTGCATACAGGGTTTGATCGAATCCTCGACATCGTGGTTCATCCGATGACAACATCGAGGAGCATGTGGGAGCCATCATGGGTATCCAGATCCTGCTATTGGTTATTGACTGAGAGCGTCTCGGTCATGTCTGCATGTCTCCCGAACCCGTAGGGTCTACACACTTAAGGTTCGGTGACGCTAGGGTTATTAGGAAGACTAGTATGTGACTACCGAATGTTGTTCGGAGTCCCGGATGGGATCCTGGATGTCACGAGGAGATCCGGAAGGGTCCGGAGGTAAAGATTTATATATGGGAAGTTGTCAAACGGACACCGGGAAGTTTCGGGGTCATACCGGTATTGTACCGGGGCCACCGGAAGGGTTCCGGGGGTCCACCGGGAGGGGCCACCCCTCCCGGGGGGCCACATGGGCTGCATGGGGCAGGGAGCCAGCCCCTGGTGGGCTGGCCGCACCCCCCTCCCTTGGGCCCATGCGCCTAGGGTTGAGGGGAACCCTAGAGGGGGCGCCCCCCTTGGCTTGTGGGGCAAGCCACCCTCTCCCCTCTCCCCTAGGCCGCCGCACCCCCCCTAGATGGGTTCTAGGGGGCCGGCCCCCTTCTCCCTTCCCCCTATAAATAGAGGGGTGAGGGGAGGGCAGCCGCACCACCCTCCAAGGCGCAGCCCTCCCCTCCCCAACACCTCTCCTCCTACGTTGTGTGCTTGGCGAAGCCCTGTCGGAGTACTGCCTCTCCACCATCACCACGCCGTCGTGCTGCCGGTGGAGCTGTCTTCCTCAACCTCTCCTTCCCCCTTGCTGGATCAAGAAGGAGGAGACGTCTCCCGTCCCGTACGTGTGTTGAACGCGGAGGTGCTGTCCGTTCAGCACTTGGTCATCGGTGATTCGAATCACGTCGAGTACGACTACATCATCACCATGCAAGCTTCCGCACGCGATCTACAAGTGGTATGTAGATGCAAACTCTCTCCCTTGACTCGTTGCTTAGATGAACTCATAGATGGATCTTGGTGAAACCGTAGGAAAAATTTTAATTTTCTGCAACGTTCCCCAACACTTGTAACACCCACGATGTGGCTATATCTCCCACGTGTCGAAGCACGACTTAGAGGCATAATCGCATTGTGGTTTTGTCGCAAGAAGGGTCATCTTCACACAATCCCATGTAATGAACAAGAATGGGATAAAGAGTTGGCTTACAATCGCCACTTCACACAATGAACATATAATAAATCATTCATCATTCAGAGTACACACATAGTCCGACTACGGACGAAGCCAAAAGAAAAGAAGATAACCCAACTGCTAGATCCCCGATCGTCCCAACTGGGCTCCACTACTGATCAACATGAAACGAAACATAGCAACAACTAAGATCTTCGTTGAGCTCCCATCTGAGCTCGGTTGCATCGCCTGCACTGGTATCATCGGCACCTGCAACTGTTGTGATAGTATCTGGTGAGTCACGAGGACTCAGCAATCTCAAAACCCGCGAGATCAAGACTATTTAAGCTTATGGGAAAGGAAAGGGGGTAAAGTGGTGAGGTTGCAGCAGCGACTAAGCATATATGGTGGCTAACATACGCAAATAAGAGCGAGAAGAGAGCAAATGGAACGGTCGTGAACTAGCAACGATCAAGAATTGATCCTGAACTCCTACTTACGTCAAACATAACCTAAAAACCGTGTTCACTTCCCGGACTCCGCCGAGAAGAGACCATCACGGCTACACACGCGGTTGATGCGTTTTAGTTAAGTGAAGTGTCAAGTTATCTACAACCGGACATTAAAAAATTCCCATCTGCCTATAACCGCAAGCACGGCTTTCGAAAGATTATACCCTGCAGGGGTGTCCCAATTTAGCCCATGACAAGCTCTCGCGATCAACGAAGGAATAGACCTTCTCCTAGGAAGACCCGATCAGACTCGAAATCCTGGTTTACAAGACATTTCTACAATGGTAAAACAAGACCAGCAAAGCCTCCCGTTGTGCTGACAAATCTCGATAGGAGCTGCACATATCTCGTTCTCAGGGCACACCGGATGAGCCAGACGACGGGTTGGTATAGACCCTGGTTGCCCAGGGGGCGCCGGACATCGCTCAGTTTGGACCAGCACCCGGAGGAGCACTGGC